>NW_001890279.1:0-5469 GCF_000143565.1 Laccaria bicolor S238N-H82 | reverse complement strand
TGCAAGAAAAGAGCCCCATGGCCTGTAGAAAGTTTGTTTGTTCATGCTTGCCCGCTCGCGTGCGCGATATGCAAGAAAAGACCCCCATGGCCCCTGGGTAGTTTGTTTGTACCTGTTTGGTATTTATGACGTTGGGAGACCTTGACAAGCAAGGTGATCACGTGACAGCTCCGGGGAGCTCCACTATGTACATACTCTTCATTTAGCTTGAAATACCCGCTTTATAACCACACCATCCTCCAACGGTAAGCCTTTTTTTGCCAGACGCGACGTTCTCATCTCATCCTCTCTCAAGACATGGCTGCCCGAGCTCGTCAGCTTGCCATCAATCCGTTTGGAGATGCTTATCCGGACGACGACAGTACAAAGGAGATCCTGCTCCAGGCAGACGGCTTGGAAACAGCACACAACAAGGACCGCCACGTCCTCCTTCGTTAGACAAATGGGGTAGATGCCACAGAGAAACTCTTTTACTTTCAGATTATCCAACTCTCTGGCGGACCAGGCAACTACAACTTCCACACACCCCAGGTACAGTCAGAGACGTCCCAGTTGCAGAACAAGTATCATGCGCTCGGCCAGTACACCCGGGCGCGGCGCAGCGTGACCAGATCTTAGCATTAGCGCACGCCGTTCCGTTCTGCAAGAAGTCGTGCATTAACAGTTGCCGCACCTGGACGCGGCTCTTGCTTGAAGCCATGGTCAATGCCAATCTCCTCTCAGCAACTTTGTTTGAGCACCTCGATACCGACATCCTGCTCAAGAAACCTCTTCCGGAGCTCTCCGAGTCCGAGCAAGCCACAACCTAAGCCGTCGGCGTGGTCAAAGTCTTTGGAGTATATGTAAATCTTTGCCACCAAAATCATTCTACGCCAACTTGAAAGTTGAAGACAGTCGCGAGAAGTTATCATTAGTAACAGATACAGACAACAGTGGCAGAAAGGTCAAATAACAATATCTGCTGCTCACGCAGACGCTATCACTCTGAAAGGATCCGACCCCCCACCCTCCAACCCACCAAGGATCGCTTCCCTAACAGCACCAAGGTAATCCCCCAACCTCTTCCCATCCTCATTCACAAAGTCCTCGTACAGTTGATACCGCGAGTCTGCCACGATGTTCGCGAGCTGTAATGCGCGTTTGAGGTTTCTGTGCCGAAAGATGATCAGTTGCTGAGAAGAAAGAATGGGAAAAGAAACATACTCTGGTATAAAGTGCCGTGAGTCGAACAATAGGAAATGAAGGCGGATAATAAGTTCGGGTATATATATCTGACGGATCCGAATGAGATCTTTTCGTCTTTCATCGAGCTCATCTGGAATAGTTGTGAGTATAGAGCACAATGTTACACTTAACGTGACGACAACGAACCGCCCGGATTCTCAACATCAGAAACCAACCACTCCGTAGTCAAAAGTCTCGTAATTTGGTCGTGAGCTTGATCAATCAGACTCTGCAATAAAAAACCTCATTAACACCTAGCAAACATCTTCTAGACTTCACTGAAAAAACAAACCCGATAATCATCCAACCAAGTTGCCTTTGCATCCTTGTTCATCCCGGGCACATGCTGAGACTGACAATCCACCACACGTTCCACCGTTTCCCAAATGACGAAGAACTGGCGATAGTGTAGGTATTCCGTCGCTCTCTCCTCTGGTTCCGAGATTCCCGCGAGTTCGGGGGGTAGGACGTCTAAAAGGCTTTGTGCAGCTTGTACACGACCGGTGCCTGGAGGAGTGGGTTTGGGATGGACAAATGACAGAGGGGCAAAAAAAAATTACCAAGGAAATACCGCAGAATAACGTTAGCTTGCTCAAGTGCGGTGTTATACGTCGTATCCTGGAATATCGTCCACTCAATAGACCGAAGCAGGAACAGTTCAGCATCCGTTGGCGGTTGTTGCAGTGCGATAATGGATGGTAATGGTCCTTCCAGTACTGGTAGAACCTGTTCATTCCATCGTGTTTAAAAGGGGTGTAAAACGAAAAGTGGTTGACCTACGTCAAACGCCTGCTCGATCGTTCGCTCTGCAGTGACCACTGCCACGCGTGCAGGGTCAAGCCCATGATCCCTCGCTCGTGTAAGTGCCAGCCGGCGTTCGTTGATGTCCGCGGTGAGGGCAAGGGAAACGAGGAATAAGGCGTATCGCTCGATGGCGTTTTCTCCTAGGGCACTTGCGTACATTGCGATTAGATCTCGTTGTCCTGCGTCCTGAAAGCCGGATAGAGGTCATGGTATAAAATATGCGATTATGTCAAGTACACACACCTCCAAAACTTGAAGATATGATTCGAGGATAACTTGAGTTGCCAGAGGGGGTACGGGGATATCGATCATTTGGAGGAAGAGGCAGAAGTGGGCAAAGAAGCGGCACATCGACGCGTACCTGGCAGAAGCCTGGTGGATTAAAAGTCTTTCGTACCAATTGAAACCAGATACGTACTCGAACGATGACTGGGTGTAAGAACCATCTTTCAGGCCAACAGCAAAGGAGTCCAACAGCGTGTTCGTCCGATTGAGGATGATCAAAAGCTGCGAAAAGTGGAAAGCGTGATCTGCAGGTGGCCTTCACAAGTTACCGTCAGTTGCGGGAGATAGAAACCAAAGGGTAGATTCTCTTGCCCTTCAAGAACAGCTATACTCTTTAGACTGTCCAAGCTGCTTATAGCTTCCTTCTTCCACTCTTCTTCTTCAGCATCATCAAGCTCGTCGTTAACGCCCTTGTCTACAGCCTCTACGCCACCCTCCCAGAAACTACCCCCAAGCCTACTCAGTTCCTGGCTCTCCTTCTCCTCACACATTATGCTGACTTGCGCCCAAAGATGGTCTTCCCATGTTCTACAGGCCAGTTTGAGTACGTTTGAGGTTTGTGGTGAAGGTGCTAGGGCTGCATATAGTATCCGTTCTTGATCAGAGAGAGCGGGCTAAAAAGAGTGTTAAGACTGGGCAAACGATTTGAAAAAAAGAAACGCACGCTGAGAGCAGCTCTGGTACATGCGGTTTTCCAGAGATGGCGGTTTTGATTGCCTGACCAAATGTCCATGTCATCTTCGTCTTCCATCGAGTCCTCGTCGCGCGGTTCTGCAGCTGCAATGATATATTTGCGTCGAGTTTGACAGAGCGGTAGCTGAAACTCACATAATGCCCTCCACTGAAACAGAAATGAGCCACGTATGCTGGCAGCCCTCCACGGTTGGTGGGCTTTCCTACACAGCTCCACTGCATCATCGAACCTCCCTCCCCGGATATATCCATATAGGGCTTGCAGCAGATTTCTCTCATAGCTCTAAAAATATTTCGGGTCATCATCTTTCTTCTTACTGTAGCTTCAATTGAACGCACGGCATCATCAGACGCGAGGGACCGCCCTTCCTCGCGATTCGGCGCGTCCGGATCCATCTCCTTCACAAGCCCATCACGGTGTGCGTTTCCCATCCGTATTGATTGAATAACACTATGTTTTGTGAACTTCCAATAACCGGTGTTCGCTTCTGGGTGCATGGGCGCTGGAGCGGTTTCATGCAGCCATTCTCGGATAACGATGAGTTCCGAGAGGAGAGGGGATGAGTTCATGATGGCTTGCGCAAGTGTTGATGTGGGAGTATATGGATTTTCGTAGAGCAGGTCTCGTGCGGATGGGACGGAGGGTGGGTCTGTTTTTCGGGCCCTAGAGAAAGGTGAAGTGAAGGTGGAGGAACTGAGAAGGTGTACTTACGGCATCACGGCTTGGAGTAGTCCCCATGTATTTTGTTCCATGCGAAGGAGCTCGATTTCACTCTGCGACGCTCGGGAGTCTTCCAAGTCGGTAATTCTTTTAGTTCGCTGAGTGTCTGTTGTGTATATTGGGCGTAGAACTCACTGATCCCGACATAATTGGCGAAGACGAGGCGCAAAACCCGTTTCTGGATCGAGGATTGCTGCTAGGTCATCTTTCATGGACTGACATAGTGATAGAACCTCTGCACAAGAGCCATACAGAGCATCAGACATGTTTGCGAACAGACAAGTGTGTCACAGTCACCGCTTCTTGATCTAGAACTTCCACATACGCTTCTTTCCCACGGTCCAGGCCGTGCAAAAGTCGAAGCAGTATGGAGGAGAACACAGACAGTAGCAATAGAAAAACCCATAAACATAATTCCCCAAGCACACATGCCTCACAAAGATACTCCCAACCCATCCCAACCCAGTACACCAAACCCACCCAACCGGAGGGAGGCGCGACGCGCCCCCAACGGACAGCTCGACAAACCCGACCACAGACCCCATCCGGCACGACCGCCTCCTTCCTGGAGAACGCGGTCGGAAGGGTAGGTAGAATGGCGCAATCAGTCACCCACACGTCCCCGGCGAAAATCAAGAGCGTACTAATAGGAAACAAGAAAAGGGCGCTGGACGCAGAACGCGCGACCACCCCAACCCCGCAGTCCTACAACGACGTAGACATGACCATGGGAGACCAGAACGACCCAAACCGGCGCGTCCCATGGGACGAAGACATCGAGTCATCCGGAGACGAAAATGACCAAAGGGGAATCGACCAAGAATCCATACAGGCCGACAGATTCAGCCACCTCGCAGATCGCTCGATGAGCAGGGACGAGAAGTTAGATCACCTATACAACTCCCTCTTAGACGCCGGGTTCTTCGTACAGGCATTGGAGAGTGGGGGAGAAATGGATATTGCAAGGACTGACCAAAAAATCACAGGATGCATGACGGGCCTATCAAACGCGCTCCTCAACCAGCCATACAGAGTCATCATGGAACAGCAAGCAGGCCTCGCGAAGGCAATCCACGAGATCAGCAAGAACATGACGACGACCATGGAGAACATGGCGACGATCATGGAGAATGTTCAGAACAACGGAGAAAAGATTGAACACATGAAGAATGAGACAGCCAACAGCCTAACAGCAACCTCAGACCGGCTCAAAGCCTTGGAATCCCTGGCCACCGACACTCAGTCACGAATCGCAAACCTGGAAAACCGAGGTGCTGGACCCCAAACACGAAACACGGAACCCACCTCAAACCCAAGCCACACAACAAGCCACGCCACTGGCCCGACGTTCAAACCCAAAGGGAAAACTGAGGGAAACCCGGGACCAACCAAGAAGAGCACCAACCCAGCATCGGCCCATCACCCAAGCCGAGCGGTCATCCGTTTCCTGCCTGACGGGATTAGGGACGAAGACCGCCTAGACCCAATGGTAATAGTCAATACAATCAACAACGCCCTCGCCAACGCACCCTCCCTCAAGGCCAAGCACATCAGAGCTGTAACTGCAACCTACAATAACCAAGGTAACCTCATCGTCTCAACGCGTGCTGACCAACGCGCCGCAGATCTGCTCCAATACGCAGAGCTCTTCATTCCGCTAATCGACCAAGGATACAACACAAGTGTCATAGAAGACAAAAAATGGTTTAAGATTCAAATCGACGGCGTCAACACCCACACCA
>NW_001890280.1:4143-5488 GCF_000143565.1 Laccaria bicolor S238N-H82 | reverse complement strand
TACCTGGACGAGCTCAGCAAGATGGTCTGTTGATGCTTGGGCCGGAGATCACTTCACAAATGTAAGGATTTTTATTACGATGAGAGACACATTAATAATAAATTTTTCAAAGGAATCCACAGCGGCCACCTACCTCGAACTATGCAAATTGGGCATCTGATGGTATCGTCATAATGGAAAGAAAATCTCTTTTCCGTTTTTTCGTGCGCTCGCTACTACAGCTTTGCGCTTTTCTGCTCGGTCAACTTTCTCGAACGCTTGGAGCTCGCATAGACTCCACAACATTTTTAAGTGCATTCTCATTCATTGATAACGATGGGAAGCGGTATTCCTTAGGCCCTTGGGTGGGTGCGGAGGATGGGATTGTCGTTGATACGCCTTGTGAAGATTCATCAACATGGGGTGTAGATGTGCCATCACGTGTCTATGATGATACACCCCTCAGCACTGAGGCCGATCCAAATGGTGAACAAACTGAACAATCAACTACACTACCTTGCGAACCATCCACATCATCACTGCAACCTATAACAGAAATTTCCGCATTGAACAGTCAGATTCTTGATGAACAAGTGGAACACAAGAGACATGGAAGATGGAACAGATGGTTTGACCATCTTGAAGATCAAAGCAGATTTATTCCATCTCAATATATGTTGTTTGAGTTGGATGAGGATGGTCTCATGGCTTTTGACGCTCTTCGAAACCAGTTTTATAGAGGCCCGGGAAAGCCGTTACGAGGAAAGGGTTACGAGTCCTCTGAGTTTACGAAGAGACTCGTTTATTACCTGGGATCTCGAGACTTTTTTCAGCGCGGTAACGCTGAAATTTGACTTTCTCCCACGAAAATGATTTCTTCCCACAGTTGAACGCCTCATCCTCCTCATTGTATTTTCTAGTCAAATCTACCAAATCATTGCTTAACACTTGCTTTTAGCACCCTAAGCATATGAATAGTGATGCCTCTGCTCTCTCTTTACTCAAATTATTTGCTAGCCCTGTTCTTGCAAGCTTCCTCAACATTTCCACAGTATTATCAACCCCATTCAATTATATTTCTTTGTATTCAATGTATAACAATCAACCAAGGCCTCAACCTTTTCATAAACAGTTTTCTTGATCATATTCAGGGAGTTTGGGAGTATCCGAACAAGCCCACATGCATGCCAAACAGATGAGATTAAGGTGCTGAGCGATTGTGAGCATAAATTCAAAAAGGCAAATATACAATTTGACTTACCTCCATGAGGCCTCAACCATTTCACAGACGGTTTGGTGGACCGTTTTCAGGGAGTCTGGGGGTATCCAAACGAGCCCATGTGCATGCCAAATGGACCAGATTAAG
>NW_001890280.1:3378-3988 GCF_000143565.1 Laccaria bicolor S238N-H82 | reverse complement strand
ACCACCAAGTTTATTTCGTATAATATATTCATGTTAAAATTTGATACCGAATATCACAGGTCTCCTTCATTTGGGGGATGGAACGGTGATCTATGCTCGGGCTCTAAACTGCCCACGGCATCCCAACACCAGCCTTCAGATGCCGGAGTATGATGTTGTCAATTGCTGGGGTTTTGCGGGGTAAGTTGAAATTGTATTATTGTCAACGTGATAAATAAAGCTCATGATAATGTTTTGTTAGCAAACGTCTTCTAAATCCATCATATGTTGAAGAATTATATGCTGTACAACAGATTATACTTGGGAAACCAGAAGAAATGACACGAAATCCACCAACCAAAAATGACAAAGGCGAGTACGTTGGAGGCGCAGCAATTGAACGCACTGGCGTCAAGGGTGTTAAGGGAACTCGTTGCTACTCGACAACGTGTACCCATCAACATAGCAGGGGCTTAGTAGGTCCAACGGCGCAAGGGAAAATTTACACAGATGAGGAGGAATCTGAATGGAGTGATGACCTCATTGGTCGGAAGCGATCTGTCAAAGTGAGTGACTATTTGGTTATATGTTGTTCTTTTTCGTTAAGTTTATACAAGATACACGGGCAAGT
>NW_001890280.1:2089-3328 GCF_000143565.1 Laccaria bicolor S238N-H82 | reverse complement strand
CCCAGGACCTTCCTGTGGCTCGATTCGCTTCAACGTAGACTTGTTTGGATAGTACTTCACGTCCCGAAAATGCTCCGACAAACCGTTTACGAAACCGTCAACTCCTCGTGGAGGTATGTTTATTTGTACTTTCGTGTTTTTGCACTTCTGCTAAACTCTGCTCAAGACCTTCCTGTGCCTCGATTTCCATCAACGTAGACTTGTTTAGATACTACTTCACGTCCCAAAAATGCTCCGACAAACCGTTTACGAAACCGTCAACTCTTCGTGGAGGTACGTCTATTTGTATTTTCGTGTTTTTGCACTTCTGCTAAACTCTGCCCAAGACCTTCCTGTGCATCGATTTCCATCAACGAAGACTTGTTTGGATACTACTTTACGTCCCGAAAATGCTCCGACAAACCGTTTACGAAACCGTCAACTCTTCGTGGAGGTACGTCTATTTGTACTTTCATGTTTTTGCACTTCTGCTAAACTCTGCCCAAGACCTTCCTGTGCATCGATTTCCATCAACGAAGACTTGTTTGGATACTACTTTACGTCCCGAAAATGCTCCGACAAACCGTTTATGAAACCGTCAACTCTTCGTGGAGGTACGTCTATTTGTACTTTCATGTTTTTGCACTTCTGCTAAACTCTGCCCAAGACCTTCCTGTGCCTCGATTTCCCTGAACGAAGACTTGTTTGGATAGTGCTTCGACAAACCGTTTATGAAACCGTCAACTCTTTGTGGAGGTACGTCTATTTGTACTTTCATGTTTTTGCACTTCTGCTAAACTCTGCCCAAGACCTTCCTGTGGCTCAATTCCCTTCAATGTAAACTTGTTTGGATACTACTACACTCCCAAAAAGCTCCACAAGCCGTTTACGAATCCGTCAACCCTTGGTGGAGGTATTCTATTTGTACTTTCATGTTTTTGCACTTATGATAAACTCTGCCCAGGACCTTCCTGTGGCTCAATTTCCTTCAATGTGGACTTGTTTGGATACTACTACACATCTCAAAAATGCTCCAACAAACCACTTACGAATCTGTCACCCTTTGTGGAGGTACATCTGTTTGTATTTTCATGTTTTTTGAACTTATGCTAAACTCTGCCCAGGACCTTCCTGTGGCTCAATTCCCTTCAGTGTAGACTCATTTTGATACTACTACATGTGTGCAAGTAGTAGAGTAGCAGTGAGTACCCTTCACACCTTTAACACCAGTCTGTTCGATGGCAGCACCCCCTACATATT
>NW_001890280.1:0-1681 GCF_000143565.1 Laccaria bicolor S238N-H82 | reverse complement strand
GCGCTTTTCTGCTTGGTCAACTTTCTCGAACGCTTGGAGCTCGCATAGACTCCACAACATTTTTAAGTGCATTCTCATTCATTGATAACGATGGGAAGCGGTATTCCTTAGGCCCTTGGGTGGGTGCGGAGGATGGGATTGTCGTTGATATGCCTTGTGAAGATTCATCAACATGGGGTGTAGATGTGCCATCACATGTCTATGATGATACACCCCTCAGCACTGAGGCCGATCCAAATGGTGAACAAACTGAACAATCAACTACACTACCTTGCGAACCATCCACATCATCACTGCAACCTATAACAGAAATTTCCGCATTGAACAGTCAGATTCTTGATGAACAAGTGGAACACAAGAGACATGGAAGATTGAACAGATGGTTTGACCATCTTGAAGATCAAAGCAGATTTATTCCATCTCAATATATGTTGTTTGAGTTGGATGAGGATGGTCTCACGGCTTTTGACGCTCTTCGAAACCAGTTTTATAGAGGCCCGGGAAAGCCGTTACGAGGAAAGGGTAAAGGAGTAACAAAAGGTACGACTTTTCATATATAGATATATTGGTATTCTCATTTAATCTCTATATGTAAAGCCAATAAACGACTAAGAATAGAGTCTGGCAGTAATGCCAATAAACCCAAGAGACGTGAATATATTTTAAAATTATCAGTTATTTCCCACTCCTGATGAACTTTGAAGGCAAAGTTGATTTGGCCTATTTGCTCAACAGTTATGAAGCATTGTCGATGTATGGAAGCAGAATGGAACCAACAGGACAGGGTGAGAATACTTTAATTAAACATCAAAGGATGATCATGACCTCAATATCTAGGTTCCCAATCTAGCCAAGCCATCGTACTGGCAAGGCAACCAACTGCTAGACCCAACTTGATGGAAGTTGTCATTGTAAAACCACCCTGGCTTGATACTTTCAAGTACAATTCAATGGGAGATATTTTCGAGAGACAACAAAACCACAATCATGGTATGCAATTAAAATAATTAATATATAATATATAATAATCTATGATTTAAAGTGTTTGAGTGTAAATCATCAACTGAAACACCGGCTTTCAGTGCCATGGAATGCAGCGATGAAGATATCGAAGAAGCATGTCAAATAAATATTGACCATATAAATGATGACGTGGATATGCACGATGTTATTTATGACGATGGGGAGCCAGACCTACATAATCATCGGAATCCATTTGATTCCGATGATTCTTTCGATGACTATGACTTTTCAAAATACAAAAAGAGAGGACAATCACAATCATCGTCAGAAGGTGGAGATGAAGAAGAAGAAAGCCAAGCAGACTTCCATTCTCCTCATTCATCTGATGATGATGAAGAAGGAACAAACCAGGATTATGAATTTGAGCAAGGCGCACCTTTATCACCAATTGAGGAATATGATGATGGAGCTATCAACAATCGTTTACCACATTCGTCCAGTGATTATGGAGATGCCACATACAAAGATGATTACAATGGAGAAGCTGTGTGCAAAGTTGGAAGAACTCGAGCAAATAGATTTGATCAAAGAGACCTTCGCCGCCAGCTGAGGTATCCAACGATGGATCTATTGACGGTGATGATGAAAATGACTTCTTGGACAAAGATTATGTACCAAACCCATTGGATAAAGATGATGAGGATTGTTTGGCTGAAAT
>NW_001890281.1:0-5410 GCF_000143565.1 Laccaria bicolor S238N-H82 | reverse complement strand
GCGGCGAGGCGGCTCATTACCACGCTGTGCTCCCCCTGGAGCATGTCGGGGTTGCGGTGGCGGCGATCCAGGAGGACTATGAGGCTCAACATCGTCATGAGTGCTCTCGTTGTCTCTTGGCGGAATAAATATATCATGGGGTGGAGCGAAAGGTGCACCGGAATTATCGTCAGGCACGCTTTCTGTCTCAATCACGATCTCGGGTTCTCCGGGTTCCTGAATTTGTGTGACAGGTGGCACTTTACTCTTCTTCGCACATCTTGGGAACAAACGTTCATCAAACAGTGCCGTGGCAGCAGTAAAGATGGCGTTGTTAGGTGGACGCATGAACATCAAATTCGATTCACGACCATCACGATAGCCAAGAAAAGTCATCATTTCTGATTTGGGACTTAACTTGTTGGCTCGGAGATCTTTGTGAATAAAGATGTACGCTCCACATCCAAGGATACGTAGGTGTGAGATATCAGGGTCTACTTTTTCAAGATAGCCCTTCGGAGTTTTCCAATCAAGGCGCCGTATCGGGGTGCGGTTGTACAGGTAGTTCGCATGTAATACGCAGAACTCCCACCAATTGTCAGGTAGACAAGCCTGATGGCGCATTGACTCCGCTTTCTCATTGATAGTACGATTGAAGCGCTCAGCTCTGCCATTCATTTGCGGCTGAGCCGGAACGCTCCGTTGGATCATGATCCCTGCATCCTTAAGGAGTTTGACATAGTTCTGATCAATGTACTCTCCTCCGTTATCGGACATCCATTCGCTGATGATCGCTCCGTACTGGTTTTTAACCATAGCGATAAACTGCTGGGTTGCCACTTTGGAGTCACTCTTCTTTTTCAAAGTGTGATCCAGGAGTGAGAGGAGTTATCGTCGAGGAACGATATGTAATATTTGTGGTGATGGTAAGATTTCACCGCAAACTCCTTGAGATCAGAATGAATCCGTTGAAACGGACGTGTGGCGCGTGCAGAATTATCGGGAAAAGAGCGGGAGTGCATCTTTCCTTTCGCACAGCCTTCACACACCGGCGGATTTTTAGGGATCTCGATCGATTTCGGAAAATTCCGTGTACTCGATTCGAATTTCTCAAACACCTGTTGACCAGGATGTCCAAGTTGTCGATGCCAGAGATCGAAATCATCTAGATGCATGGACTTGTGCGCGATCAACTCGCTTCCAGCGAGGATCTCCGAATTGATCCAGTAGATCGTATCGGTGAAGATTCTGGTAACGGCTACTATTTTCACCTTTCCAGATTGAGCATCAATGAATCGAAGGGTGCGCTCATCTCCCTTGACTTGCATGTTGCCTTTCAGAAGCAATCCCATAGATAGAAGACGGATCCCTATTCCTGGCATATAGAATACCGGATGTAGGCGGGATATAGTGGTCGACTTTTTTTCTGGGGACTTAGGGTTGTCTATCCACGTTTTGACAAAGACTGTGCCTGTGCCGTGTATGGCAGCGGCACCATTCGCAGTTTGTGCGAATGGTCTTTCTTTCTCGGAAAAGAGGTTTAACTCCGAGAAATCAGACTCGTCTTCTGAGAAGTGAACAGAAGCTCCTGAATCAACAACCCACTCGATGAGATTCAACTTAGAGTTCTTTCCCTTGCAGTCTGAACAATTCAGAACGAACTTGCAATAATTATCATTTACATAGGCTAGATACTTATCTAACAATCTACCTATGTCTACGCTAATAGAAGCTGTAGAGGGATCAGTTAGTGAATCGCCTTTATGTGAACAAAATGGGACTGACTCATTCTCAGTCGGACCATCGTAGGCCTCGTCATTGTCGTACCATCGTTTGGTCTGGGGAATGCCGATATTCCAAACATGCTTCGACGGTCCTGCCGCGCCAGTTGATTCGATCGGACCACAAAGGGTCTCCGGACTGTCATCTCCGTAGTCGGACTCACCGCTACCGAGATCCAGCTTCATCCCCTGAGGGATGGAGGCGCCAACATCTTCGTCATCTCCAAATAGATCCGATCCCTGAGGAATCGGTTCCTCCTCGTCTCCGAGGGATACCGTATCGCCTTCTTCCTGCGACGGTTCGTCTACCTGCATTCTCTCCAGCAATGGTGCCATTACTGGCGTGGGAGCCCTGATTGGATCCGTAAGTTTGTATGCACCCCACTGATATGTGGGGGCTCCAAAGGATCCGTCAGTTACTTCCTCCAAGGAAGCGATTCCCTCAAACTCTTTCGAAGTTTGGATAGTGGGTGTTACCCCAAGGCGACTCATAAGATCGCGGGATCGCTGCACATGGGGGTAAGGAGGAGTAGACCTCCCAGGGTTCTTCCATGGCCCTGTAGTTCTTTTGCGCCGGATCGAAGGACCGGCAGCGCTGAAAGAAGCTACGGAGTGAGCTGTAGGGGCTGGTAATGCTAGTGTATCGACAATATGCATTGCCGATGATGCGAGGACGAAATCGGAGTTGAAAGTATCAGAGGCTCCAGCCACATGATTGTGGTTGTTTGCACTCTTTCCTTTTCCTCCACGTCGGAAGGGTCTCTTCTTCTTCTGCTGCGAGCTGCCGGATTCGGCGCTCTGCTGCTGAGAATATTGAGGCGTAGGGCCTTTGCCCTTGATAGCGGTATTCCGCTGTACCTGATTCTGCTGCTTCTGCTGCAACGGCTGATTAGCTGGAGCTTTCCCTTTATCGTACGTAGTCCCCTTCCGGGGCTGATCGTGAGATGCGAGGGTGAGGAAGCGAGCTTGCCAGACGTCACGTATCTGAGTCATAACGTCCTCAAGGACGAGAGAGGTGGCGACCTCATCCTTGAAGGAAGATTCAAGGAGATTCTGATAAACGTTGCTAACGTTTGGATTGGTTGACAGCGGGAGGTTGGAAAGGAGAATGATGGCAGCCATTGCGGAACTGATCATGTTGAGGGGAAGTGCCTGGTAGTGATGCATGAATTTGGCGAGCTGAGGGTTGGGATCGGAGAGATCAATCTTCTGATCTTTCATGAAGCGAAAGTGCTCCATGATCTCCAGGTGGGAACTCTTGGCATACTTTTCTTTCAGCCAGTCCCAAGTCTCTTTGGCGGTTTTCGCCTTGACTTGATCCCAGATCCCGATATCCAGGGCTCGGTTAAAGATTCCCATGGCTTGGGAATTAGCATCGGTCCAGGCAGAATTCTTCCGTTCCCAGATGCCAAGTAGATAGTTAGACTGGTTCATTTGAACCTGAAACTGAGTCCACAGAGCGTTGAGCTTCATGGTTGTGATAGCGTCAGTTTCGTCAGTGATCATGGCAGGTGGTCTGATAGCAGATGGTTTCTCAGAGTTGGCGGGTTTGACAAGGTCGCCTTTGACTACATCGTAGACCTTGGCAATCATAAAGATGCCGATCATCTTGTCAGACCAACCCTGGAAGTTACGACCGTTGAAGTGAGGGATGTCGTTAACAGAGAGGGAAGTGGATTTGTTGGTGGACATGTTGTTAGAAGATATCTGAAAGATAAAAACTTGGGTGGAGTCAGCATGGATGTTTTAACTAAGAGCGTGCAGCCTTCAAGGCGCACTGCGCATCCTGCTTGACATGAACCCGACTCCGTTAGAGTCAATGTCCAGACAGCAACAGCGTTGACGTTCAGCCGTGAGGCGAACAATCTTGACAACGTTCAGCAATTAAGCGAACTGTTGGCAATGTGCAGCCCAGAGGGCGCACAATCAAGCCCAAAGGTTGTTAAGGCTAAGGCTTGTCAGAACTCATGCAGCCGTAGCGCACGTCGTTCGACATCGGGGCCCATAACCTATTAACAGGCATGTATCACGTGTAGGACACGCAGCGCAGAGGTAGCTGACACTACCATAGCCCTTACCTTGGGTGTTATGTGTGTAGAGGCGAAGCTAAGCAAGACTAGCTAGAAGTAAAAGACTTAATCTATTAGGGCATAGTAGACGTCCTTATATACTCTACAGAGATGGTCCGTGCTACTATGTACGCATATTTGACATAGAATCATACGGAATGCTGTAGAACAATGTACAGCATATGATGTGTAAGTGCTGCGTAATACGCACAGCACATGTCATAATTGTGACGTATGAGGTCACGTGGTTTTATGCCAACATCCTCTTCAATGCCAACTCGATAACACATTTCTTTCAGATGTTGGGCTATCTTACAGCTGGTTTTGGTATCTTTTTCTATAGGGTGAAGCAGGTAGCCAAGATTTTAAGTGATTTTTACAGCATCATTATAGTAAATATTGCAAGGGTCCTTTTCTGCAGGCATCAGTGTTGACTGCACGCTCTTGAAAAGTTTTTAATATAGTATTTGATGATATGGATCTCACGACACAAGGTACAGGTGCTTTTTGAAGAACAATTTGGAGACAATTTGGGTAGTACTGATTTACTCAGGGCACTTCAACTTCTCAGCGTGTAATTCAGGCCTCGAGAAACTCTTCAGTATTCTTATTGTTAAAGATGGACTAGTTGTTAAAGATAACAGCACTCAGATTTTTATGTTAGATTATTCTGGTGGTATGCAATTGTGGGAGGTCCAAGAAAACAAACCATCGTCAAGCAGAGCTCATGGGAGTCATGGCTAAGATGTTTGATGTCCTCGGTAAGATGTCTGTGTGCTACACAATCTTTAATAGCTGTAAAGATATCTCATATAATATGCCAACATGGTGTTCTGGTTTCCAGCTTAAAGGCCGCCAGTGGTGTATATTCTGAGCATCAGAATAAAGCAATTTTCAGCTATTTTATTGATTCTGCTTTCATTTTTGGACAGGGTGATAAATTAAACCCCCACCATGTAGTGTGAAACCATTATGTGCAATTTCAAGCCATGACATTGTTATTTTACAGAGTGTGCTAGGGGAGCAGGGGGGCCCGTCGCATTCCTGCTGGTCCCAGACGTGCGCTCCTGATGGACTTTTGACCAAGGTTTTATTTGGAATCCTGAGTATGTATGCTGAGTAAAGGTTTCAAGATTTAACGGAGTACCTGCTATGTTTTCGACAGGCTGGAAAACCCTGGCTGCGGGTAATGTAGGTCGAGTGCTGCCTAGTGGTGCAGCAACCAACAGGCTGTCACTTTGATGCTCCAGCCATTTTTAGACAGAAAAAGAAGTGTGCTTGATTTGGATTTTTATGTGGGTGTGTTACAGACTCTTTTTCTTACATATACATGCAGACACTTACATACTCCTAAGACGTATCTAGACCATACTGGACAGTTCTAGACACGCATTCCAGTCAGATTCCTTCACTTTGACTCATATGATTTATATGACTCTTATAGACTAGATACGACTCGTATGACTCTACACAAGTCATACGAACTCATATTTCTGACTCGTATTTGACTCATACCCTTAGTATATAAGTAGGGTACTTTTCGTTTGTATTCGGTAGCTGAACCTAGGCAATCTAAGCTTA
>NW_001890282.1:0-5400 GCF_000143565.1 Laccaria bicolor S238N-H82 | reverse complement strand
TCACCACAATTCGTGGGCAACGTGAACGAATGCGGCGTTGGCGAGCGGATTGAGTTTGTTAGTGGCACAGGAGACGCAAGAAGACGATCTCGACGGTCCCGCGGACATCTATGTCCCCACCTATGGATGTCGACCCTCAAACTCAGCAGATCTTACCTGTCAAGTCTCTCCGGAGCATCACAATCCACGCCAATCCATCTGTCCTTCTCCCACTCAGCTGTCTCATCCGAAATGCCCTATCAGCGCAATTTGACCGCATTTCTTGAATCTTGATCACCGTATCGTCGACTCGTTTCCATCGTCTCCGGGTACCTCTGCCCTGGTCATACCCACATCCTGTCAGTCGTCTCTCTTGAAGGCGCTGGGACGCACGCTCACAAGGACTTAGACCCTCTCTACATAACTGTGATCCCAGAATTGACGTCCCTATGCCCAAAGTATTCCCTTTCAAAACCTAAGGAAGCGTCTTCCACCTTCAGTCATGGCTGCGGAAAGGTGTACATACCCCACCTCTGAACTGTCTTTCACGACGCAATCTATCGTGTAGCAGCTCAGCTCGTTTACAGTCGTCATTGAAGGTTCCGATTGGGCTCAGACCTTACCAGTGAACTGTGCTGGGAGGATGAGTTTTGTCGAGGTCTTCGATGCTCATAAGTGACAACGATGCTCGAAAGAGCACTCACAGGCAAAGGGAGGGTCGTGGTCTTCAAAACTTATCAACGTGAGGTCAGACGGCTTTTGATTCATCGGTTGACATCTTATTGTGGAGACTTCCCGAGTATGGCTCTCTTTGTTCCCATCATGGCGGTAGCTAACGAATCTATAGACCTGGTTGTCGATATGCACCTTTGACGGATTTCTGCACGGCTTATGTGCCGTTCACCATGCATATTGGAGGCTCGTCATCGTTGTGAAATGAGCTGAGAGGCTAATATCGGAGTTGATGGTGCCAAACTTACCGAACTGGTGAGCCCATCGTTGTCGTCGTCATTCACGGCCCAACTCACCTTCTTTGACAGGCACGAGTTGACTTTTCATATTTGACCATATTGGATGCCAATAAACGCGACAGACCTGGACGCAGACTCTGACTCTGAAAGAACCCTTTCAACTCCCACCAAAAGAAACCTGCATGCGCCGCAGCCGTGTATTCAACCTCTTCCTCCCTCTCGGCCTTGCCGCTCTCTACCCCTACCTCTAAAACGCCACAAACTGGGCAAAAGCCAACGAATCATCACCAAACCTCCTCGACAACCCACCAACCACCACAAAAAACATAGTACCCTCCGACAAGAAACGATCATAGCGTCCTTCCTTACTAGCATCCGCAGCAGAGTCCATCAAATCTTCGACCCAATCGACTTGCATGGTTGTGTGCAAAACTACTTGAAGCTGAAAGGAGCCAATTTCGCCATTACAAACGACATGAACGTCCCCTGCCCATTCAAGTCGCTCCCCGTCTTTGACCCCAGCCCCCTAGGAGCCATGGCCCACCCGCCCTGCGCCGTAATCATCAAAATATGATAGGGCCCGATTACTACTAGGACAACCTTTTGACGAGGAACAAACGGTGTTCGGACAGCAACTCAAACACGCCGTTAGGCTGGGAACCCATTGGTGGCGGGAGGACGATACGTAGGAACATGTGTGCAAAAGTAGTGGATGACCAGTACAAGGGTCACGTTCCGAAGAATTGAAAGAGTTTCTCAGCGCAAAACAGTTTTTTTCACCGCCTGGCATTATGATACACCGTGAATCCCGCCCTTTACATTGTTTTTAAGCTGGCCCGCGCCATGTACGAGAACTCAGCTTTTTCAGTTGTTCAACCGTGTATTTATCTTTCGTATATGAGGTTGAATGAAGCTGACGCATTCCGGAGCCTGCGGGCCAATGAGGTTAGACCCAGTGGCGACCTTTACTGGGTGATGTTGCACCGTAACATGTAAATCTAAAAGGACAAACGTTTTCGTCCGCGACAACTTGGAGCATTTTGACAACGTGAAGTCCATGTGCAATTGCAAAATCTCGCTGAAAACCCTTAAAATTGACGGTGAATAGGCGCAGGCATGTCTTGCACATATATATCACACATGCCCCAGTATTCTAATCTCAAGCAGACGAAAAGGAAGGTATAGTACCGCACTGACCCCAAACGCAACCTCAAAGCCAATATCCCCCGTCGTTTTGGCGATCGGGCCCGTAAACCACACCTGGCTCATACAAGGGATAACAAGTCCGAACGAAGCTATCCCAGCAGCAAGAGCAGCGATGCCCGAAGGCAACCTTCTTGGTGCGTCCCAGTCATCGAGGTCATACTCCGCAGGGTTGTTGTGTCGGATCACAAGATGCTCCAGAATGATAATAGCGATGAACGCACTGGCCCAGTACCCGATCAGCCCAAGGAAGTTGATGATCGTGTCATAGAACCTGTGTGCGCCTACGATCGATATTGGTATCACTCTGAGAAGAGAATGTAAGTTTCTGTGAAGAAGGTGGTTGGAAGCACTTACATCGCTGTAGCAACTAGCGAGAATACATATCGAGGAACTACAACCAGGGGAGGAATAAAGATCTGGATGTTCAGCGATATCGAGTAAAATGTTGCTGCGATGTTGCCTGCCACTGAAAGACTCAGCAGCACTGCGAGGAACTTTCCGAATCCTCCGGTGGGGCGGACTATGGCCTCCAAGAGGCCGCCAATGTTTCCGCCTGCATATCCTTGTTCCCAAGCTGGGATAGAAGGAGCTGCAATAACTACTGCAGCACCAAGGCACTGAAGGGTGACCTGCGGGGGATGATTGAGCGTAAGCGAACGAAGACGCACGATGGTAACGCACAATAGGTAATAAGAGCCCCGCAAAAGAGTACCCAAATATCCTCCACCTAACGATATGTCAGTGTAGCTCAAATAACATGCGATCACGGCAATAGCTTACCCAGAGACATCCGGCCGATAGTAAGTCGTAAAATCGGAGCTTAGGCTCGAGAATGTGATGGCAAAGCCAGCAAGGGTGCCCGCGAAACCAAGGACACCAGCTGCCGTTGCAGGTTCCACAAGTGGAGGATTAGACAAATGTTTGCCTCCCACTCCAAGGGCAATAATGAACGTAATCAGTACTGGGACCCATGACACTTTCTCGTACCTAATTGACATTAGAATTCATAGGTAAAGAATGAGCTTGGGCTTACCAGTTCAGAACTTCGTATCCACAGAACGACACCAGCAGTGAGATGATAGCAATCACAACGATGCCCACTCTAAATTCAAGATGCTGTGACTTCTGATCTGAAGGGGGAGATAAAGGTGCTCACGTCCAGCTGAGGTTCCCATTCCCTGCACTTGCGAGAGCCTGCCCACCAAGAATGCAGTTGAGGATAGAGAACCCACACATGTTCACAAGATTGAGAATGCAGGGTATGATGATTCCGTAGTATCTGTCATTGATGGTCAGGAAATGGTGAATCGATCCTGCACCCCAAGCCCACATACCCAAAAGAATATCGCGATATGACCATCTGCCGCATCCCAAGTTTAGGACCCCATGTCGCTCTTAACTGTCGCGTGAGCCTCCAAATGCCAGGAGTAGACGAATGACGTACAAGTAGGCGGGCGGCGCACAACATATGATGTTGAAAAACAAGATGGTCAGACACGAGTCGCGTAGTCCAAGCCCGAAGATAGCAGGGCCCAACGTTCCAGCGGAGAACCTAGCCATCACTCTGTCAAAACTCCGTTACCGTACGCAACGAATGACTCACGTAAGGATATTGACGTTCCACGAAAACCAGAGGAAAAAGATTTTGCTGAACTGGGTATCTGTGCGTTCCTCCACCGGCACTGGTTGAATCCCTACAACCAAACTTCATACTCCAAAGGAAAGACGTGCAGTAAAGACGTACCCCGCGATTCCACCCCATATGATAAGAGTTTTCTAGTCCAGCGGTCCGTGTACAGAGGAGAAGTATTGCTCGGCAGCGACGCTATCGCCGTCACAGGCTGCCATGTACCGCCTTCTTTTTCCACGTCTTCCTTCTCGTCGAGGAACATGACGATGGGGGATGGGGAGAATGGTGTAGGAGCGGAGCATGCGATATGACTTGAGCGATAAATAGGGTAGCATTCGGCGAAAATAGATTTTTTCACTTTTTATTTAGATTTAATCTCATCAGATTAGATACGGTATGGAGGAACGTTCCTCGTATGTAGCATGCTCTAAGTTCTGGGAGATCGGAGTTGGGCTATGGCAGCGTCTACCCTCTCAAGACCCATCTGAAGAGACACCAGGGGCATTATAGCATGCATATGACCTGAGATGAGCATTCAGACGGGCCCAAGAATCTGTTCCGGTCGAAGGCTTACTTCCAGAAACAGACGGATGGCTCATCCATTTTGCCAAGATCGAACGTAATGGTTCCAAAAGACTGCTCTCTACACTTGATAAGACATCTTTATCACGTATGCCCGTCTGAACAAGAATCATACTTTCAGCACGCATCAAGAGAGGTAAGCGGAGACAACGAACCAGATTCTGGTGATCGCGCTGGAGAAGGACGTAATAGAGCGCTAAGCATTCTATCAACCGCTGAGGTTCGCTTGATTCTTGGAAGCTACTCAGTGAAAGTTCCTTGCTCCCACTGAACAAATCTGGAGGATCGGGCCTAAATAGTATAGGGCCAAAGACACGCAGGAAGAGTGGGGATGCGAAAGGGTTTGGTTTCGTGGAGGAGAGTGACTCTATGATTGCTTCTTTAACGAGACCCACGGCCGCAACGCGCATCTGCGGCAGCTGCGAATCCCCAGTAAGGTCTGCGAGGAGCTGAATCCTTAAATCGGGTTGGGTGAGTGTGAGGAGAGAGGAGATGATTCGGAATGCTTGATGTCTGACGAGTGGGTCAGGGTGGGCACTGGCGATGGTAGGTAGGATAGTACATAGAGGCGTTACAATTTCTGGAGAGAGTGTGGGTGGTGGAGATACGGGTGACGCTCGTATGCGGTGAAGGAACTTGAGCAGAATCGATAAGCATTCGTCGAGGGCGGAGTTGATTTGGATAGAGGAGATAAGAATGGGGAGGATGGGCGCAAGGTCGTTATTTGAGTCTGGAAAACCGGTCTGATGATACGCTACGACAACCAGGGTGGCCGTCGTTGGTGCTGATGTGAGTTCTTTGAATGTGCACCCAAGAAAGGTGTACGCGTCCTGTCATTTTGATTAGTTGAATGAAGCCGAGATAATGGACACAACGCATACGAGAGCTTCTAAAATGACTTTCTCTCCCTCTTCCCACCCCGCACCAACTGAAGTTTTGACTGTTAGTCGAGGGAAACATTGTTCAAATGTTCTCTGTGCCACGGATGAGCGGATACAGTGAGCATAAGCAGTCAAAGTTTGGTCTAAGAGA
>NW_001890283.1:4431-5389 GCF_000143565.1 Laccaria bicolor S238N-H82 | reverse complement strand
CATTTGCTGCAAGATGGAACATTGGTAGGTATGATTCAGAGTGGACGCCAAAAGCGGTCATGAATGCAGTCAAAACTCTTCCCCTCCTTGAATCCTTAGAGTTGATTGTAGGAAGTTCTAACACAGCAGACCTCCAGCTACAATCTCTACGTAATCTGCAGAGCCTCATGATATCTGCGCCCAACAACGATTACTTCATGAATATCATTGAACCCATCTCGCTCTTGGTTGCGAAATCGCCAAACCTTCACACCCTTCATGTGGGACCTACATACGGTCCAGCTGCATCCCTTCATCAACTTTTAAGGCATTGCCGTCCAAACCTCGTCTTACCGCTAAAGCACCTGGGCTTGCAGGGTGTCTCAGTGAAGCTCGACAGCATAACACTTCCTCATTTTCGCCGCCTAACCTCTTTGACGCTACACCATTACACGACATCAGAGTCTGATTCAGACAGGGCGTGTGTTGACAAGGCAGAAAGCTCGCGTCCAGACGAAATATGGGCGATGTTGAAGACGACCGATGTCCGTCTGACCGGCATTGATGTGAATCAGATCCCTACCTCCCTTCTCGATTATATCTCATCGTACTCGGGGTTGAAGAAACTGCGTCTGGCACGTATAGACTTTGAGACTCAGGAACAATCTGATCTTGCCGCCATCCAATTTTATAACACTTGTTTAGACAAGCATACGAGCTCTCTCGAAGAACTCGTCGTTAAGGCTGAGTATGAAGGAGGATGGTGCCTCGGGGATGAAGCTCTCGTGGTGATCTCGCTATGCAAGAAGTTGAAGATTCTTGAGGGTTGCCTCGTTTCGGCAGCCCTCGCTGACGCTGTGGTGAGTTCGTGAGTTTTTTCCAATGGTGAAGCTGTGCTCATGAATGGTGTAGAAGTCGTTGATCGACCTTACCANCCAACTTCCTCGCATGGAGAAACTGACCGTTCATCCTGCGGACC
>NW_001890283.1:2032-3257 GCF_000143565.1 Laccaria bicolor S238N-H82 | reverse complement strand
TTAGAGCCAGTGGCTCGACACCTGACCCACAGGTTTTCAACTCTGCTCAGGAAGACCTGTACCGCCAATTTTCTTCGGGCGACGAAATGATGTACTTGAGATACAAATTATTCATAGTAAGATAATAAAATGATACATTGAGCACTTCCAAGTTCTTACAGGTAGAAAAGACACGGAATCCTGAGCTCAACATGAAAAGGCCTGTGCGAGAAACTCTCCAAAATTTCCCCAAGTCGTTTAAACTCCGCCCTATGTTTGGTTATTTCCAAACTTCAACCAGAACCAAACTCACCTTCCTCTCCACCACAACCGTCTCTCGCCCAGTTGCTTGCTTGCTCCCCTCATTATTTCTTGTTTTCATCTGTGTTCCACTACCAAGTGGTCTGCGCCCCATGTAATCCTCCTCATGTTGTTCCGTTGGTTGTCCTTGTTACCCACCCGTGCGTCTGTGCGCGGTCACCACCTGTCACTGTTCTGGGCTTTTGTTCCTGCCCATTGCCTCTTTGTAGTTCCTCCCCGACAAGTGGCCACTTGCTAATACTGACTCTCCCGGACAGGTTCACTTTCGCATGCGCCATGTAGCGGCAGCCGCAGTAGACGCGCGCCTATCACCATCATCAAACCCAAGCTTGGCTCTCCAGACAACGTCTCAACGTGGTATCCGCCCTCCGCTACCCTCCTCTCATTCAACGAGCCAGAGGCTCCGCTTTGACGCGCCTTGTTTGTGGTTGCGCATTTGGCGGACAGCGCAAAGGGTGGTCGGGTGGGGGAATGTTTTTTGAACGGAAGAGCAGACACAGGTAGTAATTGGAGCTGCCTCATTTCTCACATCCTTCCATACACCCTATACCTTTGTACTATGCAGCCTGTTTATAATCCTTGCTTATGAAAATGTGGCCAACGTCATACTTCTCCTTGCCCCTTGTATTTTATGGACTAAATAAGAACATGAACACCTAGTACAAATATGGCCAGGGAGAAATATTGAAAATATAGTGAATTTACGTAGGCTGGGCTGCCAGCTGGTCCCCAGCTGCCCCAGACAGGTAGTGCCAAGATCGACCTGGGCACACCCTGCTATTAGTCGGATTTCGATCATGGTGTGGACTCGGATCATTATTGCCTGACAGGTGGGAAAACATGCCACACAGGGTTTGACTCTCAGGTTTTTCTCACATGCCTGTCATTTGGCGGTGTATACAGTGCTTTGCACTGCCGTTTGCAC
>NW_001890283.1:0-1017 GCF_000143565.1 Laccaria bicolor S238N-H82 | reverse complement strand
CAGTCAATTGCAGTAGCTAGACATTGATACAATGCAGATGTAGTAGCTCAGCATGCTCAATCGCCGTTCAACGGCTGCTCGTCGACGATGCCCTCACAATGCTGGACCCAGCTACTTCGCATTTGCCTTCGATTTTGCACCACGCGTCTGCCAACTTGGATGAGCGAGCGCCGCAGGTATTCCGGCACCTGAATCAGCATCAACTTGAACAACCGAAACCTGTTTTGGGCGTCGACCACGGGGAGCTTTAGTGGGTGGCGCAGGCACATCAGCAACAGCCTCAGAGGTTGAGGGAACTGGCGTGGGGACTCAACGACGTCCACGGGGTGGATTGATTGATTGGGAGATGGGCGCGACAGGAGCAGGGGTGTGCACTTCCACGTTTGGATGCAAATCCGGCGCCCGTTCCACATCTGAGTGGGCGTTCACGCACTCTACATCGGTTGGAAGGGTCTGGGGGAGTGGGAATGAGCTAGAATTTTTTGAAGTGGGAGCTGAAGAAGTGTCGGCTCCCATACGCAGTCCACGGAACATGGAATCGAGACCTGGGTTTTCATCAGCGTCAACCTGGACACGTGGTGCTTCTTCTTCTTCGTCCTGTGAGTCGGGAGCGAGGAGGAATTGTGGAAAAACTTGCATGTTCCAGTATTGCAGGAGCTTTCGAACGGTTGGCGCATCCTGATTTTCGATTAAAAGCTTTTTGTAAGCTTCTGCCTCGCTTGCGTAGTTGATTCCTGTAAGTTTTCCGACGCCATGCTTGTTCAGCTCAGGATCACCTCCGAGAAGAAAACAAATCTAATAATTTTGTTAGCCAGAGGACTTATATGCCTAATGAAGAGCTGTGAAGCGTACGACAACTGCGGTGTTGCTAATAAATCCAAAGGTAACACCATCTACACGGCCGTGAAAGGGACTGTTTTTGTTGAATGCAGCTCTCTCCAATGTGTATGATCGTGGGCCATAGGCGATGAGACGTGCCATCTAGTATTGTAAGTAGTACGACGAGTGTTTAGAAGT
>NW_001890285.1:3508-5091 GCF_000143565.1 Laccaria bicolor S238N-H82 | reverse complement strand
ATCCTAAGGATTGAGTGACTGGTTTACAGAAGGCAGAATACAATGTAATCAATTCATGGTGCTTTGCAGGGTAGGCAGATTAATACAATGGAATACAATAAATTGTTAAACAACAATTCAGAAAACGTCTCCTCAATCCTGAAGTAGTAAAAGAGTTGTATATTGTCCAAGGCATAATACTGGGCAAACCTGAGGATATGACCAGGAATGCATGTACCAACTAAAAATAACAAAGGGGAATATGTAGGGGGTGCTGCCATCGAACAGACTGGTGTTAAAGGTGTGAAGGGTACTCACTGCTACTCTACTACTTGCACACATGTAGTAGTATCAAAATGAGTCTACACTGAAGGGAATTGAGCCACAGGAAGGTCTTGGGCAGAGTTTAGCATAAGTTCAAAAAACACGAAATTACAAACAGATGTACCTCCACAAAGGGTTGACAGATTCGCAAATGGTTTCTTGGAGCATTTTTGGGATGTGAAGTAGTATCCAAACGAGTCCACATTGAAGGAAATTGAGCCACAGGAAGGTCTTGGGCAGAGTTTAGCATAAGTGCAAAAACATGAAAGTACAAATAGACATACCTCCACGAAGGGTTGACAGATTCATAAACGGTTTGTTGGAGCATTTTTGGGACGTAAAGTAGTATCCAAACAAGTCTTACATTGATGGAAATCGATGCACAGGAAGGTCTTGGGCAGAGTTTAGCAGAAGTGCAAAAAAACATGAAAGTACAAATAGACGTACCTCCACGAAGAGTTGACGGTTTCGTAAACGGTTTGTCGGAGCGTTTTCGGGACGTAAAGTAGTATCCAAACAAGCCTTCGTTGATGGAAATCGATGCACAGGAAGGTCTTGGGCAGAGTTTAGCAGAAGTGCAAAAACACGAAAATACAAATAGACGTACCTCCACGAAGAGTTGACGGTTTCGTAAACGGTTTGTCGGAGCATTTTTGGGACGTAAAGTAGTATCCAAACAAGTCTTCGTTGATGGAAATCGATGCACAGGAAGGTCTTGGGCAGAGTTTAGCAGAAGTGCAAAAACACGAAAGTACAAATAGACGTACCTCCACGAAGAGTTGACGGTTTCGTAAACGGTTTGTCGGAGCGTTTTCGGGACGTAAAGTAGTATCCAAACAAGCCTTCGTTGATGGAAATCGATGCACAGGAAGGTCTTGGGCAGAGTTTAGCAGAAGTGCAAAAACACGAAAATACAAATAGACGTACCTCCACGAAGAGTTGACGGTTTCATAAACGGTTTGTCGGAGCGTTTTTGGGACGTAAAGTAGTATCCAAACAAGTCTTCGTTGATGGAAATCGATGCACAGGAAGGTCTTGGGCAGAGTTTAGCAGAAGTGCAAAAACACGAAAATACAAATAGACGTACCTCCACGAAGAGTTGACGGATTCGTAAACGGTTTCTCGGAGCGTTTTCGGGACGTAAAGTAGTATCCAAACGAGTCTTCGTTGAAGGAATCGAGCCACAGGAAGGTCCTGGGCAGAGTTTAGCAGAAGTGCAAAAACACGAGCACAATACGAAAATGACGTACCTCCTCGAAGAGTTGACGGTTTCGTAAACG
>NW_001890285.1:2293-3458 GCF_000143565.1 Laccaria bicolor S238N-H82 | reverse complement strand
TATAGAAATAGGCTTACATGGCCAAAAATGACCAAGTTCAGAGCTAACACCAGTATTTCCAGATCTGAGCATGTTCCAGGTGTTGGAAGAGAATACAGAGGGCATAGAAGTGTAGCAGAGAAGGCCTAGAAGCCATAGCAAAAAGAATTGTAGCAGTAGCATGAGTGGTTGACTCAGAATGGAGTGAACAAGGTGCCAGCAAAGCAAGATGATGGTGGTTCAAGTTCAAAAGGGAAAGTTTACTATTATTTACCAGAAGCTTTGAAGTACCCAGGAAGTTTAGGGCATGTCCACATTCCTTATTTGGGAACTTTTTCCCACAGTACATGAATTATAGCCCCATGTCATACATTTCTAAATGTACTGAAATCATACGACCAGGATGATTTCTTATTGAGAAAAATATATAAAAACATGAATAAATAGGTGTCTTTGCATATATCTCAGGAAAGAAAATAGCTAGTCACATTTTGTGACCACATTGAGAAATATAACAGCATGCTCTATAAAACTGTCCCTAATTTCCTTTTCAGGTCAATTTTCCCACGGTACCAGAAACACAGCCTCTCACTTAGCTTTATTAACAAGAATTGTAGCCCCTTTGCTTAGCTTTACAAATATATATAAATAATGTCACACAGATCATTCCTTATTGAGAAAAACACAAAATACTGAAAAAATTGGACACTTTTTGAAAATAGTCATGTATTTTGACCAATATCTGCATAAGAAAGAAGGCTAGTCAGATGATATAATCACATTTCTGATATTTAATGTTGCTATACTATTGGAGAGGCTGTATTCAGGGTCCAGGATACACCTCCAAATATGGGAATCTGCCCAAATATAGCTAAATTATTGTGTACAAGTTTCTTCACTTTTTCCTCATTTTCCAGCTGTTTTCTCTGAGTTGTTTTTTTTTCTGTCTATATTTAGATATGGACCCTGAACACAGCCCCTTCAATATCATGACAACAGCAAATATCATTCCGATTTTTCTTCCCTTTTTTGGCATATTTTGTAATCATGTTATACAATCTATCTGGCTTTGTTCTATTTTTAGAGATGGACCCTGAACCCTGAACACAGCCCATTCATGATCATGGCAATGGTGAATACCATGCTTATTTTTCACTTATTTTGCACTGCTTCTCAACCTATCTGT
>NW_001890285.1:0-2243 GCF_000143565.1 Laccaria bicolor S238N-H82 | reverse complement strand
TTCGGATACCCCCAAACTCCATGAAAATGGTCCACAAAACCGCTTTCAAAATGGTTAAGGCCTTGTGGAGGTAAGTCACTTTGTATATTCGCTTTTTTGCACATATGCTCACAAGCTCCAGTACCTTAATCTGGTCCATTTGGCATGCACATGGGCTCGTTTGGATACCCCCAGACTCCCTGAAAACGGTCCACCAAACCGTCTGTGAAATGGTTGAGGCCTCATGGAGGTAAGTCAAATTGTATATTTGCCTTTTTGAATTTATGCTCACAATTGCTCAGCACCTTAATCTCATCTGTTTGGCATGCATGTGGGCTTGTTCGGATACTCCCAAACTCCCTGAATATGATCAACAAAACTGTTTATGAAAAGGTTGAGGCCTTGGTTGATTGTTATACATTGAATATAAAGAAATATAATTGAATGGGGTTGATAATACTGTGGAAATGTTGAGGAAGCTTGCAAGAACAGGGCTAGCAAATAATTTGAGTAAAGAGAGAGCAGAGGCATCACTATTCATATGCTTAGGGTGCTAAAAGCAAGTGTTAAGCAATGATTTGGTAGATTTGACTAGAAAATACAATGAGGAGGATGAGGCGTTCAACTGTGGGAAGAAATCATTTTCGTGGGAGAAAGTCAAATTTCAGTGTTACCGCGCTGAAAAAAGTCTTGAGATCCCAGGTAATAAACGAGTCTCTTCGTAAACTCAGAGGACTCGTAACAAACACTTACGTTTCAGCCTTTACCGAAGTGGCTTTCGACTTCTTCTTCTTGCTTGGTGTAGGTTCCGGAGATCTGTATATATGATTCATGAACGTACATGAACCAAGGAAGATATATACTCTATGGCTTCCTCTTCAGAACCTTCAGACCCACTGGTATTTCTGTATAAAATTGTTAAGCAGGAAGCCAAGCTAAATATCAAAATATGTAGAGACGTACTTGTCTTTGTCATCTCCATAATCACCAGAACCGTTGGAATCGTCAGAGTCACTCTCGATGAACTCGGGTGTTTTGACAACCTTGCTTCGGCGAGTCGTAGGCATTGCAAATATGCCGGTAAAGAACTAAAGAGGAGAAGTTGGAGATAGAGCAGGCACTGGTTTCAACCTTCTTATACATCCCAGTTTACTCCCAGGTTAAGGGGCCAATAAATTGAGGACAAGATGATTATGAAATTGCTGCGACCCACCACTGCATCTATCCTTTTCTTTACTAGTGGCACGCCGCTCATGATCGCCGTTACTGAAACACATCCTTTGCCACAACTATCGACCCTCAATGCTAGTGCGCGATGGATGATCGCCGCTATTTTTTTTTTTTTTTTCTCAATAGATTTTCTGCAATTAAGTTGCATAGCCACGTTATTCAATCATCCCTACGAATTTCTACCAGAAACAAACTACGCAGGTGATCGCCGTTGTTGAAATAAATTTTCAACAAGATACATCGGTGATTTCATTGCATACTCCCCAATTACTCAAGCCTATTTATTATGGGGAAAAAATGGCGACACATGATGGCCAAGAAAAAAATGCAGATTTCATTCTATTATATGGTGAAGGGGCGACAAAAAGTGGCTAGAATAAACTGCCATTTTGATTTACTTGGATTATGAAGAAGATGTATTGTCTGGAAATGTAGGAAAACTATGTTGAACATTGCCTTTGAATTTTGGAATGCGTTAGTTGAATAACGATAGAATGCAATCAAGAAAGAAAAGAAGCATCAATTACAATACGTTGTCGCATCCAGGAACGACCAGAGTTTTCGCAAGGCCCACCTCCAAGAGTCCACCAAATATCACACCCCTCATACGATAAAGCCTTATCCTTCTTCTCTCGTAGAATTGAAGGATAAAATGTTAGGGCGCCAACAACGACTGGGAGAGCCATGTGTTCATCAAAGGAGAAGAATAAGCGGTTTGAATCGCTTGTGTGCCTTGAAGTATGAGGACAGGAAGGATCCACTGTGCAGACATGTGGCCAGAGTTTTTCATCAAACGAAAAACCGCGTTCTCGGTACCTTGTGCGGAAGATAAGATAGAGTGGGTCCAAAATGTTCTGTTCGATGAATCTAGGAACCATGTTGCCAGCAATAATGCGATGTAGATCCAGTATCTGGGATTGTGTAGGAGATACAACCGAATGTGAAAGTTTATTGGATGTGAGGTCTGGATAGGCGCAAAATATGCCATGCTTGTTAATATAGTTCATAGTGTGTGTCGAAGAAGAATGGATGAT
>NW_001890286.1:0-5328 GCF_000143565.1 Laccaria bicolor S238N-H82 | reverse complement strand
CTTATCCCCCGCATACGTTCGATATTTCGTTCACTAACTCCCCCGTTCGTTACTCAGGTTCTGGTTTCATAACATCAACGCAAGCCCAAGTTCGATGCTTGTACCGTCTTTCCTCCACCATGACCCGCACGACCCGGCCACTTCATTCCCTCGTGCATCGATTCACGAAGGAAATTTCGTCATTGTCTAATCCTGTTAACGAACTCGCCTCCATACCGAGCTCACTGGTCGAACATCGAATCTTTGCCAGTGGCCGCAGGCAGACCCCTCATACATCGATCGTCTCATCGATTGCGCCCAGCTATGTGGCTTTCAGTCATTCGCCCTCCAAATGCTCGCGCAGTACTCAGAGCTTTTCGGTTACCTCATCCCGACGCTCTGTGTGTCGTGGCATACACGGCATGCCACTCAATGGCCCCAATCTCTGCCCGTGATACCAGCAATCATCACCTCTGAACTCGGCGTTCACACCGCATAGATTCTCCATCGTGCGTATCCATCCGCAGCTCGTCGCCGCCACGGGCGGCCGCAACGTCACACGTACGGATGTACCCACCACTGATTGGCTTCTGTAAGTTTGGATTACGCGTGGCCGACGATGATGGGTACTGACTCCTGCCTTCTTTTTCAATAGTTCTGCGGCCACTAACGAACTACCAAGGGCAAGTGCCTAGGGTGAGAAACTCATCGGAGGGCATTCGTCTCTTCTCGCGCGGACGCCGACTTCCATGGAGGGTGGGGGGGCGTGGCTATTGCGCATAGGTCGGTCATGCTTGGATGCTTCGCATGCGTCGGGTTAGTGCTCACAACAATTGTCCACAGGTTTGCTTGGGGTGCGTATGTATGCTCTGCTTTTGCTCCAGGGAAGGAGAGGGGGCGTAACGTCTGGTACAGCCTAGATCTTGGTAACGGTATTCGATGGTGTAGTGGTTTTTTTGGCTGCAAGCCCCAGTCTCTGGTTTGACACGCGACTCTGAAGCTTCAACGTCGGCAAAGCCAAGACGTTTGACTGATTTGCTATTACTTCCTACTCCTACAAGTTTCATATAACCTCTGTCGCGCAAACAGAATTTTATGTTTTGTATATAGCGCGGGAGTTGAACACGATACGACATGCTACAGATGGCCCATGGGTCCTTGCTGCGTAGATTCTGCACAGTAAATTGTTTTACGACCTCTCGAATAGACGCTACCCCAAATTGGACCAACTTCCATGGGCTGAGAGTCTAAGATACATAAATGCATGAGAAAGGACGGAAAGGGGGAACCAAAAAGACGGACCAAAGGAGGGTGAAGAGTCCCGTTGCGAGCGTGAATGGCGTAGCCAGACGAGTTGAACAGGCACCAGTATCACGCGTTTCAAAATCCGGAGGCTCTTGGTGATCGTTGAGAAGGGTAGTCTTTCTGTCAAAGGGATTTTATTGTTGGTACCATCGGGAAACAATTCAAGAGACTTACCATGCAGATAGAAGCCGTCCTTAAATTTCATGTACAAAGTGAAAGGGCAGGAGCGGCTAGTCGAATCCTCCGTTGATCACCAACGGAGGTGAATGTAGCGGCTACAGGGAATGGAAGTCGAACGTTGAATACTGGAAGATCGAAGATCGAGGGAAGCGAATGCTTACCCCAGTCGAAGTGACACAGGGCGTGGCGCTCTCCAAAAAGTTCGCTACCAACAGATACAACGATCGCTTTTGATCGCCACTCCAAAACCGCTCTCCTCTCTGCTATCCTCCATCCAAGCAAGAACGAATACGCCACCCAACATGACACCTTCCCCCACACGTACAACCGAGACTCTGTCCTCTTCTCATTCTCGCCATGATCCACCCTTGTATGTGCAATTCACATCTCAAGGGACGCTAGACGTACCAGGTACACTCTTCATGAGCCAAACACTTTGGACTGTGGGACACGTTAGGGCTTTGGCAGATCGGATGAACGATGTTGAAAGGTGGTTAGTCGATTAGGAAGCTGAAAAAAGACAAGGACGAGATATCCAAATCCAAGTTGCGAAGACACGCGGGTTCGACGGAGAAATATGAAAGATGAGATGCACAACCTCCGAGACAAAGTCGTCGAGCTAGGTCGGGAGATGGCGAAAAATCGCAACGGCCCCTCATCATCTTTCTGCAGGACGCAAAACGCACAATGTCAATTGCACTACAAACCACTTCCTCCGACGTCTTCCATTGCAACGCACTTGACTGGATCGCCGTCAGGACCCAGCACACCCATCCAACATCCCAGGCTATCATGTACCACTGCAAGGGAATCGACGAGCCCTCCGATGACTTCGAAGAGGGGAGAGTCGGGCACGAGGTTGCCTTACCCTGTGTGAAAATATACTTCTCCACCTGATGCGTTCTTCCCCAGCAACTCTCCCCCTTCGTCAATCAGTTCCGCTATGAGGCCTTTGTCTACAACCATCCCGGGGTTACCCTTCCATTCATCCTTGGGTATACTACTGGGTGCTTCATATTCTTTCACCTCATTTTCTTCACTGGCTTCAGGTGCGTCCCCGCCTGCTCAACCCAAGTTTGTGCCCGCTTGTGCCAATCGAACGGCCAGCCCAACGCCCGCACCAGCGAAAGGACGAGGAGCACAACAAGGATTGCCGCCTCCCCCGAAATCGGCTGCTGGTAAACGACAAACGAGTGTAAGCCCCATGCCTAGGAAACGGTATACCGTTGCGCTAGGAGGGCCGATAACTGCGCCGCCGGATGAGGACGAGTTTTCTTCAAATGCTGCTTCTTTGTTCTATACCACCGCCGCCAATACCAATGTGAATCTCAATACCCATACGGATTCCCCTGCTACTGCTCTTTTATTGAAAAGGGTAGGCACACCACGATCCTACTCCCGTGTGATTGGGGGGTCTTTTTCTGTTTCTCCCGTAGGGGACGATGAAGATGACAAGAAGGAGGAGGAAGGAGCAGGTGAATTCGGAGAAGGTGAAGAGACCATCGGCAAATCTATCGGCATCAAGCTCAAGAACGCGAATGGGAGTCTGTCTTCCACCACCTCAAACTCGATATCACCTGGTGGACCTGGGGGTGGCGATTACAAGTCCACCGCCACGACCTCACCATCGCCATCCACTCGTCGGATCAGGGCGCAGAGTGCGTATGGGTACGCCAGCCTCCTCCCTCCTCAGACTCCATTACAGACTCCTACCATGGGAACCACCGCGCCGCTAAAACCGAAGTTGAGGTCCCGCTCTTCTGAGCGGCTTTCCTCTGGTACCAGCTCCATTGGGACGGGAGACGGGATGATAAGTGGTGGTCTTGGAGGAGGGGGTACCAAGTTCGTGGACCCTTTGTTGTTGAGGAGGCACCAGCAAAGTCAAGAGGGGTTACAGGTGAAGATGCCCATGCCGAAGCCGGTGGGGAAGGTTCCGATTGGGCAGTTGGTTGCGTTTTTTGATGGGGAGAAGGGGGGACATAGGGTGGGTGGGTAGGGGAAGGTTTTTTTGTTTTGTTTGGAAGCGGGATGAATGGACGAATGCCTGGGGGTGAAGGAAGGGATGGAAGAAGGAGAGAGCCTAATGGGTATGGATCTGAAATGACTGATATGCTATGTACCTCTGACTTGCTTTACTTATACCCTCCCAATGATATGAGAGTCCTGATGCTTGGTTTTTATATTACCTTAGTTTTTTTTACTTCAATGCCTTTTTTTGTATATCAGATCTGTGTCTTGATGATGTGTTGTATTTCAAGTTGGTGATACACACCATTCAAAAGTCAAGCCATAAAAAAAGAAAAACAAAGATAGGGCTGTACTGCTCAGAGTTGGTGGTTAAACATACTGGTACCATGCACTTTCTCTGACTGGCTTTACTTATATACAGCCCTCCAATATTATAACAGTGCTGATGCTTGGGTTTGTCGGACTTTTTTTTTCTCGGTTACAACCGGCCGGCGTTGCAATCACGTCAGAACGCCGGTTTCTTCCGGGTTTCAACCCAAAACGATCATTGCAACGGTGTTGACTCCTGCCAAGCCGGTTGAGATCGGTCCGTAGTTATTGCTACCGATTTCAACGCGGATTGCAACCGCATCAGATATCGCGATAATAGATAACAAACTGTTGGTTCTGAACCACCACCATCTTGTTCAGATGCTCGAGTGTGCGACTTGCGGGTCTACATTCAATTCCCAGCGTGCCCTCGGGGCTCATAAATCGACGTGTCAGAAGCCAAAAGAAAAGGTTAATTGCCCAAGGGGGTTCAGGGATCTGAATGCTGGACCGGGGGTTGGGTAGGTTGGTTGGCCATAGGCCAAAAAAAAGATTTTTGGAACCCTCTACAAGATAGTCCTAAATTGGTTTTCCAAGGTGATTTACAGTATTCCTGCATCTAGAATATCATTGTATAGTACATTATCTTGACTGGATATTATATTTCATTATATCCAGCCCAATTTCTGGCTTCAAAATTGTTTTTCGCAGTCTAATCATCATCAAATTTTTGTCTAATGTTTTAATCAATCACAATTTACTGACAAAACAGTTAGAGACCAGTTCTTGACACCAATTGGTATGCTGTGTGACCTGATTTCAAAACTTGAATCATCTTGATGCTTTCGACACATCAGACACTCTAAACAGATGCCTGTGCAGTGTGGTATTGCACTCAGGATGCAATGGCTTGGTAAAATGGTTGGATGTGAGACTCAACAGGTGAGTATCAGTCTTGCACAAGTTAATCACTACACTCACTTATTTTTTAGTACCACCTACAATGTGTTGCATTGGAGATAGCCCCACGAAATTGGGTATGCGAAGCCTTAGAGGATGAGAGCGATCATGATGATGATGTCATATTGCCATATATAGGCATGTGCCTGATTATGTAGGTAGGTAGGTCAAGCACACAGGGCCTTACAAAAAAATTCCACCCCAGCTACTTTTTTTAAATTCTTGAACCCCCTTGTAATTGCCAGTATTGTAACTTGCCCTTTAACACACGCGGTATCGGAGCACACCAAACTTCTTGCCGACGAAAGCATGAGAATGACTTGAGTGACAAGGCTTATGAAAAGAAGTTGAGGAAGCAAGAGAAGAGGAGTGAACGGGGTGAGTAGATAATCCTATCACAAAAAATATCATTATGAAGGTATTTCTTGCTAGATGGGCTTATTTTGCGTGGGAGAGACACAATCATGCAAACAAGTCATCAACTATTGGGTACCAAATGTTATTTCTCTGATCCTCATCATTTTATTGATTTATAATTTCCTTCAGATATTGAAGCTCTGAATCAGCCAGATGAAAGCTCAGGATCTAGATCAGTCATGGTCACAGGCATTGACAGTGAACCTGCTC
>NW_001890287.1:0-5305 GCF_000143565.1 Laccaria bicolor S238N-H82 | reverse complement strand
ACATCCTTGTTGTTGATTAGTTATAGTAGAATGCATGGCACGNGTTTCGTACCGCCATTATTTCTTTTGTACAGCCCCCATGCGCACTGTTTATTGCGATAGCAGTAAGTTTGAATTCATTGCGAAAGTTTTCTGCCTGGGTAGACATGTCATCAACCAAACATGTATTTCGCTGACAGCTAACCTGTTCTTCTTGTAGCGCGATCAGCGGCGATACCATGAAGGTTACCATACCTTTCGTCGCCTCATGGGCATGAGGTCCAGCTGCAACAAATGTTTTCCCTGACCCCGTACCGGCATGGATAAGAACATCTTTTCGCAGTAGCTGGGCCTTGATAGTGTCGAGCTGGAACTCCTGTGGTGAGTGGTTCCATTTAAAGCATTCCTTTATCTTCTGACCGAGGGTTTTCAAATCTTCCAGGGTTAAACCTGCCCAAGTCTTCTTCTTATCTTGTTTAGCCTTTGCATTAGCCACCTTTGCCTTTGTGTTGACCTTGTTGGATAAAGAATTACGTGGAAGCATGTCGTCGGAATGTCGATAGTAAAAAAAGAGGGATTGCCTTTACAGGCCGCCGATCAAGCCAAGCTTGATCATGATCGAACGTCATGGTTAGACAATATCACTCACCTTGACTCTAGCTCACCATGTCTGACGACGAGCACCATTCTAATGACAATTCCAATGTCCAGGCCAACCTGTTCTCGGTTGAGTCTCCAGATTTCGACTCTGAAGTGTTTGAGTATGATGATGAAGACGACTCAGCCTGGGAGGATTCAGATGTTTCGGACGATACTGAACATGGATCTGCAGGCTCGTCGGACAAGGAATCAATTCTTGAAATTCCATCTAGCGGCCCACGGCGAAGTAGCCCTATCACTGGTACAAAAGCGCAACAAGCGGCCATACGCATAAGGAAAGGGTGTGCCAAGCGTCTCCTCACCCTTGAGAAGCAGAAGGAAGATGCGAGGAAAGCCGACAGGGAGAGACGGCAGGTGGTGCTCCAAAACAGCTTGGAGACTCTTCAAGCAAATGGCCTTCGTTTCTGGGACTTGATGGAATATGTATTCAACCCGAAGAATGGGCAAGGGAACATCCGCTATAATGAGTTTTTTGTCAGGAAGAGCAATGCACCAAGGGTACTCGACTGGTGGATGTCAGCAAAAAACAGAGGTAAAAGAGCCAAAGCTGAAATTCGGGAATGGGTCATTAGATTTGCTACTCGCACCATGGCTCAGGAAGCTCACGCCGTAACGAAATTGAAAGAGTTTCAGACGATGGGCCGCAATATCAATGCACAACTCATCCAGACATTTGACTTGAGGAAGATTCACGAGAGACTCACAACCTCCCTAGCGCCCTTTTCAATGTGCCTGCTTGCAGCATTAACAACGGCTAGGGGTGTCAAGATGCATACCGAGCACAGGCAAGAGAGAACAAAAATGGTATGCAAGCCTTCATTGCCTGAACTGTTATTTAATTATTCTGTACAGGTAACAACATTTGCAGCCTTGCTTTGCCTCGGGGAATACAGTCATTCAAATAACCTGGCAAAGCGGATGATTGGATTATACCTCTATGCAACGGGAGCCCAACGGCAATGTATCACTGTCCTGTCTACACTCGGTCTATCAGAGAGTTACACAAATTTAACCTCACAGAATATTCGATGTAAACGTAAAATCAAGACAGCTGAAGAGCCGAATCCGTTTGTCGAAATGCCATCTGCTGCTCCATCCACAGAAATTGTGCAACATACAGGAACATTGCACCAGCTATCTGATTCCATGCGTTCTGAAGCTCGAGAACTGGCTGCAACAGGGCTCTTTTCAGTTGTGTACGATAACATTAACCTTCACTTTGGAATTTCAGAGCAAATTGTCGGCCGTCATGGTGTGTCTAACTTCTCCAAACACTTTGTAAAGTATTGAATATGTACAAGACACCCAGGAGAATGGAACAGCTGCTACAGTAATCCCACTCTTCGATGCAAAACCTGAGGACATCAATCTGGAGAAATTTCAGTCAGCTTACCTTAATGCACCACCATTAAAACTGGAGGACATTCTCCACACTCCTCAAGAGCAGAAGACATTCAAAAATAACCTGATTTACACCATCCTTCGAATAATCGTAAACAACGGTGGTCCCGGGCTCAAGAAATTCGAGCCAGATCTACAGAAACACCAGCCAGAAAGCACAGAAAAAATTCCCACTCACAAGACTGACCTCCACCCATTGCCAAGCTGGAATATTGATGAATCATCCATTGCAGGAAATGCTGAAGTGGATGAGGCAATTGTAAAAGAGCTGCAGCTTGATAGAGAGGTTCCAGAAGCATCCAACCGAGTTAGGTTTCTTGGTGGAGATCAACTCTCTATCGCAAGGCTTCGAGCACTTGAATTCATTCGTGCAGGGCAGGAAGAAGGCTATGAGGGATTTTTCTGGGGAGCTTGGATTTCTGGGCTGTTCCACGAAAAATTAGCTGATGCTCTTGGGACTTTATTGATTCATTTTGGACAGCCTGACACCATCTCACAAAATGCTTGGACGTTGGGCTTTCACAATGCGCGTATTGACAGGCTTCCCATCACCCTGACCTCCCTTCCAACCTATTGCACTTCTCGCAATCTTATTTTTGTTTCACTCTATGCTCGTGTTCTTCATTGCCTACTTCTTGTTTCGAAGTATGGTTCATTGGAAGAATATGCGTTGAAAGTTGACAAATGGGAAACACTTGTTGAGCATGCCACAAAGATCTTCGAAAATTATGCTAATGCAGCTTTGGTTGAGGAACTACGAAGCGAGCGAGCAGAGAGTCTTGAAGACAAGGCGAAGGATGCAAAGCCAACAAAAGGAGATGCTGTCTTCGAAAATGCAGTTCTATTCATGCGGGATGCTCTGGTTTCTCGAGAATACAATGATGCAGTCAAGGCAGGTGATTCTGGGCGAGTTATGTTAGTCCAGAAGATATGGGCACTTAGCTTCCGCGGAAATGGCCGAACAAAATACGCATACGAGATGCTTCATCTAATTCATAATTTAAACCACGTTTGGCCAGAGGAAATCCGGTACGTTATTTCTTGCTCTGTTAGAATAACGAATAAAACTTCAACATAGAAATATTGTTTTGAAAAACTGGTTGGTGAATCCATCCGGTCTGCCAAACCGCAATATTGAGATGGACCTCGCACAAGAGCACCTCAATTTCAAGATCAAAGTGAGTGAGAAATTTGTGAATGAGAACTTTCATTGATTCTTGGTATTTAGATTTCCTATAAAGCTCGGGGGTCAAACGCATCATGGGAATGGCTCGAAACCATTTCACCCTGTGTTGTCGTACTTGGTGATCTGCAGAAGACCTTGAACGACACTCTTGGAGGTGACCAGGGCACAAAACATGCACCACCAGATCTTAAAGATGATATTGAAAGTCTGATGAGCAGCCTCGACGAGCATAAAGTATATCAAATCCAAAAAGGGCGAATGGTAAAGGAAGAAGAAGTTGTAAAAGACGTTGTGGGAGTGGGGTTACAAAACCTAACGGCGGGTGAAAAGAATCCGTTAAATGAGTATAATGCGGCCTTCAAAAGGCTTCAAAGACGGCGGAAGATGAAACCAGTATCACTCGCTGCTCTCGAAGGACACTCTGAACAGGCCGCCACAGCACATATCCCAACACAGCCTCCACCCGCATCCCCAGTTACATCTCCAATTCCTTTAATTCCAGCTGCTGAGGGGGACGAGGAAGAATTCGAGGAAGGGCCAGCCTCAAATGAAACAAGCGAGATTGACAAAATTCTTGAAGACATTGAGAACGGCGTGGCAGATGAAACCTTACCGCGGTTGACTGAGGATGATGTGGTGCTTGATATGGACGAGATTATGGTTGAAGATGAAGAATTTGTCGATACAGATGAGTCGGATAGTGACGAGGGTGAAGACGATGTTGGCTGGATGGACGACGAGGAACGGGAGTGATGAGGTCAGGGGCAGATGACGGTCGATACAGAGCAAACGTACCAATTTGACGAAATTTCACTAAGTCCCGTGTCACAAAGTGTGACCTCGACATGACTCAATCCGTTCGGCCCAGCCGTTTCTGAACGTAGCCTGCGGAGTTTGAAAGAAACGGTTGGTCACGAGCCTACACATCCCCAACCTCCCAACAACTCTCTTCACAAGCATGGCAGATCCTACTACACAATCGAACTACCTGGAAATAGCCACAGATCGTATTAATTTCGAATGGAATGTTGATCTGGAAACGAGCGTCCTGGGGGGCAACGCAACACACACCCTCATCGTCAAGCAGGATGGTGTTTCCGAAGTGATGTGCGTCTCTTTCAAGTCCCTTTTGCAATTTAATCCTTAACCTCGGTTCCCGTCATAGATTCGACACACGGGATCTGGACGTCTCATTCGTCGAAGTAGCCGGAAAACCCTCTTCAGCAAGTGATCATTCCAAAACGCTGCGAGTGAAAGAAACTGACTCGCAGATGACCATAGTTCAAAGTTGGTCCAAAACATCCAGTCATGGGCTCAGCGCTGGAAGTACCGTTACCAGAGGGGTTGATCAAAGACGCCACTATCTCTGTCAAGATAGCTTATTCCACGACGAAAGACTGCGAGGCACTGCAATGGCTGGCGAAAGAGTGATTTTTTTGCGTGTTGCTAGGTTCACTAAATCGCTGACTATGTCATAAGACAAACCCAGGGAAAAACGTTCCCGTATGTGTTCAGCCAATGCCAACCAATCCACGCTCGTGCACTGGCACCCCTTCAAGGTTTGGTTCTACTCCAACTTTCAACTGTGACTAATCCTAAGTTCATCTTTCTAGATACACCATCAGTCAAAATTGTACGTGGTCAAAAACTCACCGATACATCCGTTTGCTGACACACATCAAGAAATATAGCGCAAAGGTTACATCAAAACTCCCCGTTCTAATTTCCGCACTTCGAGTATCCCCTCCCTCAAACGGCCCTCCACACGACGGGAAAGTCATCGGAAAAGATTCAGTGGTCTACTCTTATGACCAGGTTTGCCTTCAGTCCCTCACAGAAAATCCGTCATTGATCGTTCTGCGTTACACAGCCCATTCCGATTCCTTCGTATTTGATTGCAATTGCCGCTGGCAACATCATTTATCGCCCATTTCCAAAGTACGAGGGCAAAACGTGGTCCACCGGCGTTTGGGCTGAACCAGAGTTGATCGATGCTGCTTATTGGGAGTTCAGTGAAGACACGCCAAGGTCCGCATATTTGGTCGCGCAACTTTTCCGATGCGCAAAATTGAGTTGGTT
>NW_001890288.1:4340-5301 GCF_000143565.1 Laccaria bicolor S238N-H82 | reverse complement strand
TCTCCTATAAAACCTCCTATAGTAGAAATACAGTCACATTGATCATAAGGATCGTTAGACGCAACCCGGTCTAGTCGATTAAAGTTTACATCCGAGAAATGTGCACGCCTTAGACAGTAGGAATTGCGGTCGGTTCGTGACCGAATCACCTCAATATACTCGAAGTCTAATAAAAGGCTACACTACCATGAAATAGTACGCTACCGAGTGTTCTAGAGTAAAAACACCCCCGCACAGGGTGTTGGAGTTTACACCAAACCAGGGTCTCACTTTATTATGGATTAAAAGATATTAATTCTAAAAGATAAACGCGCGAGCGTAGAAACTCGACGCGTACCTGACGCGAGAAGTCATTTGGTCACGTGCTACGAAGCATGATCCAAGAAGTCATGTGGAGAGACGCATCACGCGCATCACGCGCATCAACACATCACAAATCATGGCATCATTGACCCAAGAAAACTAAGCTTCGTGAAATATTCCGAAGCCTGCCAAAAGAGAAAAACTATGAACGATTTGCCGTGCGGTCCGAGGCCCGGGCATAGTATCTAATAATAGAGAGAAAATCACTAAGCGGACCGTTCGTCTCGGCTGAACCGATCGTGAAAACCGTTTACGGCGATTCCCGTGTACGCATCAATACTGATGCGTCGCGTCGCCACAATAGAGAAAACACTACGAAAACTTAAAAGAAGTCAGCTCAGTTGTGCCACGCACAATCGAGCCACTTCAAACCTTTACTAAAAATTCAGTATTAATTCGTCCGACCTCTTGGACAAAGCACGGACATATAAATATAAATAGAAGACATAGAATAGTATAAAAAGAGGACGCGCGCAGGCTGAAACGCAAGGAATTATCCCCCGCGTTGACCAGCTGTCGCACTCCCAGTAGCATCTGAGGTAGTGGATAAGTTTGTAATCAATTTAAGGACTTTTCTTTGCAGACATAAGTAACGTGT
>NW_001890288.1:2258-3451 GCF_000143565.1 Laccaria bicolor S238N-H82 | reverse complement strand
TTTAACATCTGTTTGAATCAACCAAAGACCATAAAAAACCAAGCCTAGTTTCTAATACCAAGAACTAGCATCAAAAGTCGTTTACAACGGCAGCCATAAAAATCAGAGAAACAGCCACATCTAAAAGAGCTAGAGAAGGTCCACAAGTACCCTTACCTCCTACACGGAAACCCAAACGCGCTGCTGAGCCAGTCGTACAACGTTACCCGTTAAGAAAAGAAGTACCTCCAAAACCTATACCTAGTCGACCTGCGAAAGCTGTTCGTCAATCTGAACCAAAATCTTCGAACTCAAAAGCCAGAAGAAACCCAATAATCATGCCTGACCCATCGAGTTCAAGCATAGAAGAACCGGCCCCTACAGGTCGGTCTTCACACAGAACCATGCCATTACCTGGTAATAAGGGAGCCCCGTTCTTCGATAAAGAGAAACCAATTGAGCTTCTACGTTTCTTAGACCAAATGGAAGATCTTTTCGCAGAATATGGTATTAATAGTGACGTGGAGAAAAAGAAGAAATTAGGAAAATATACGGATCAACGGACTGAATTCGAATGGAAAGCATTTAAAACATTCGAAGACGGCTCCTTTGACGAGTTTAAAAAGGCTCTAATAGCAGATTACCCTGATGCGCGAAATGCAGGAAAAGGGACTTTAACTGGACTAAGAGCTGTATGTAGAGAAAACAGTCGGCTAGCAGAAAAGAACTTGACAGAGTTGAAAATTTTAACTCGAAGTTTTAGGGCACAACAAAAATTACTCATGGCGCCGCCAGTACTGGTGAGCAACCGAGAGCTAGTTGTCATGTTCTTAGGCTGTCTGACAGATTCCTTTGCTGATCAAGTTAAGGCCAGTTTGAATATTGAACAAACTAGAGACCGAAAACAGAAAGGCAACGAGGATGAGACCACTGCTAGAAGAACTGAAGATCCATACGATATCATAGACATCATAGACATGGCAGAAACCATCGCTGGACGTCTTACTGGAGACTCCCGAGACCACCCAAGCAACGCGAGAGCTGTATCGACTGGTAGATCAGTTCAAGCGCGCGAACGGGAAATTAAAACGGAGCACGATGAATTCGAAGAATTGCGAAGTATTACTGCAACGTTCCTTGATCAAATTAAAGTAGATCAAAAACAGAATTCAGAACTTCGTAATATGGTACAAAACACGCAGATCGAAATGAAG
>NW_001890288.1:0-1083 GCF_000143565.1 Laccaria bicolor S238N-H82 | reverse complement strand
GGAAACTCCGAAGGAGATTTACGTATCTAAAGAGTCCCATGCTTTAAAATCGATATATCCAGTAATTAATAAGTTTGGTCAAGTAGAGAGCTTGTTGGATGGTGGCTCACAAATTGTATCAATGGATGCGGAGGTTGCTAAGAAATTAGCAGTCCCTTGGGATCCTGATATAACCATTCAAATGCAAAGTGCGAATAGAACTGTGGAAAAGACCCTTGGTCTCGCCAAAAATGTTCCATTTAACTTCGGAGGAATTACGATTTACCTGCAAGTGCATGTAATACGGGACCCAGCCTATAAAGTACTATTGGGCAGGCCCTTTGACGTGTTAACAGGGAGCGTGGTCGTAAACTCTACGGACGGAGGACAGACGGTAACCATAACAGATCCAAACTCTGGCAGAAGAGCAATGTTACCCACTTTTGACAGAGGAAAACCACCAGTAATGATGAAAATGCACACTGAAGAGGATCTTCAACCGAAAACTGAGAAAGTTTTTCAACCCTCGATGATTTGATTGAAAAAGATCAAGGAGAAGTTGCGATAGCTTTTGAAGAAGACGGTGCGGGAGGATATAAAGTCCTATCGTACGCCTTACCAATGGACGATCAATTCTCTGAAGAAGAGACTAGGAATTTGTATCTTACAAAATACTTAAAACATGAAAAAGAAAAGATGACAGACAAGGCGGCTAGTACGGTTCTGGTAAACTACTTAGAAAAATATTATTCTAAGCAAAGTCAAGAATCGGGCACCGCGTCTACAGTGGAAACCATGATGAATACGATATATAACCATGATGGTAAAGCGCAACCGAGCGAAGTGGAGGGTGAACATCCTGCGACAAGGGAGGTACTGGTAACTAAAAAGTATAAACCAGTCGCACAGAAAATCCGACCCGTCTTTCAGGACCTACCAGATAAATTTCGAATTATTCGGGATATAAAAGGGGGGATCCTAGATGGACACCTTGCCAAAGCTGAATAGAAACCCACCAAAATTCACACCCACGGGACGCTATACTGAAGAGCGAAGAGAGCAATTTGACAAAGTTCATGACGGCGATTTCTTGTGGCCAGAGGA
>NW_001890289.1:4037-5252 GCF_000143565.1 Laccaria bicolor S238N-H82 | reverse complement strand
GTGGCAGATATGAGGAGATCCAAATCCAAGTTTTTTGATGATCCCATTCCTATGGAATGACCCCGTACTTTTTCAGAAATGGCAAATTTTGAACATATTCTATCTGAAGAAGGCATCCTTGCCTTGGGTAGTAATTTGGCTAAAGTTCATGCCTTTGCAATAAATAAAGTCTTGCAAAATTCTTGTTTTCCTTCAGAGGCCATGCCATTGTGATGGATACAACATTAATTTATTTGTCATGAATATAAATGGCCTGGCAAGATATACACTTTTAAGTGGCTTGTGATGGATTATCCACAGTGAAAATGGCCAAACCCTGGGATAAAGCCCAATCAAGCTAATTTTCAAGTGAATTTTCAAAAGATCAAGTTCACCCTATAGCCTCCACTTGTAGCTTAAAATGTCAGAAGAAATCTGAAGAACCAGTCCACAAAAAATGGAGCCCAATGGATCAGTATTACAGCCTGGAGAAATAATTTTCATATTTTGTAAAAAGGACCCCAGACACCCTGTGACAGCTATGGAATGATGGTATGGTATGGTATGGAATGGTATGGAATGGTATGGTATGGTATGGTATGAGGTGGAATGGTATGTGGCATCCATACCATGGTATGATGGAATTGGTATGAGGGTCATACCACTCTGGAATGGGGTACCACTAAGGTTCCCTAATTCAAAGAATTGGATAACCTCACAGGTACCCAAAAATGGGTGACTGAAGTGATGAGTCCCCATTTTTTCAAAAAGTTGGCTCAGCCACTTACTATTGGTTGTTGTCTTATGATATGCTCACTCTAAACTATCTAGTTCAAATAGTGCTGTTGCAGACAATTTCTCAAGCATTGTTTCACAGCTAAAGCATTGACATGGAGTCAAAGGAACTTATTGCCCAGCAAATGTTCAAGATTTAAATGGCTATTAGTTGATGATACACTGTGAAGAGACTTGGACTTTCCTGTCTTCATTGCTGCCTGGTGAATTGAAATTCAGTGCTTTGAGCTTTAGCTGATGGGTGTTGTTGTCCTTCTTGAGACATGCTTGTTCTTGTTCCTTGTCTGTATCTTCATTTTCATCTTCATTGTCTTCATTGCCATTCCTATTCCCCTCATCCAAGAACTGTATGACTTGAGCCTGGCTCCTGAGGTTCATTGGACTGCAAGACATACATCTGTTAGGCATGGCTGATAGGTGAAATTATGATAAAATGACAGA
>NW_001890289.1:0-3095 GCF_000143565.1 Laccaria bicolor S238N-H82 | reverse complement strand
ATACCAGTCAATTGATTGAAGCTATAAATCAAGGTTTCAGGTCCCTGGGGAGAAGGTCATTTTGAAAATATGAACTCCATAGTCATTGTCAGAATCCCAAAATCAAGAAATTTAAGATTGTGGATTGAGAATCACTATGGTTTATATGCAAATTAGACCCTGAACCTTGGTGTCCAATTGCAGCAGTTAGAATCCACACTTATTGCAGACTGCCGGCTGCATGGAGTAGGCCAGGAAAGTAGGGATCCTGTGCATGTCCATAGAATGCATGGGTTTCGTGTGAAATGTGAATGTATGTCTATGTGGTGTGCAGGATGTGCATGGGTTTCACATGAAATGTGGATGGATACTATCTATGCAATGTGCCACAAGTATACATAGATGTCACTATAGTACCATAACAATATAAATTGACAATTGTCCCAATAAGTCATAGGTCTACCCCAATGGGCGCAATACACATGGACACTATGGATCCATACCTGGGACCAATGGATCCATACAACATATGGTATTGATGTGTGGCACAATGCATATTCTGCAGATGTGATTATTGCTATAATCAATGATACCATAGGTACCCAAAGTATAATCTATGGAATGGCCAAATGTTGGGCCACATGCCCTCAAGAGATCACCCAGAGCATTGACATGTTGAATGCAAGTGCTCTGAAAATGCAACTGAAAAAATGTCCAGATTTGTGGTTGACATGTTGGATGTCACTGCCCCAAAAATGCGGCTAAAGGAGGGTCCAGATTTGTCACTAGCACGCAGAATACCAGTGCTCCAAAAATGCAGCCGAAAAAATGTCCAGATTTGTGGTTGAGGTGCATGTCACTGCCCCAAAAATGTGGCCAAAAAAAGATCCGGATTTGTATTTAACATGCTGAATGTCATTGCTCTGATAATGTGGCCGAAAAAATGTCCAGATTTGGGATTAAATTGGTGAATGTCACTGCTCTGAAAATGCGGCCGAAAAAAAAATCCGGATTTGTATTAGTGCACCAATTCCAAAGAGTGCACCAATGTCCGAAATTTTGCATGCAATTTTGACATAGACTAGAAAACTCCTATGGAATGCTCTGAAGTCCGAAAATTTGTAGGTCATTTTGATCCGAATATAATGATCTGGGTAGAGTGCACCATTATCCAAAATTTTGGATGTAATTTTAACAGAGGCCAGACGACCCCAGTGGAATGCTCCATATCTGAAATTTAGTACTTCAATTGCCCGAAAATGCGGCCGAAAAAACATCCGGATTTGTATTAGTGCACCAATGTCCAAAATTTCAGATGTAATCTTGACACAGACCAGACAGCCCCTGAAATGCTCTGAAGTCCGAAAATGTGTAGGTCATTTCCATCCAGATATAATGATCCTTGCAGAGTGCACCAATGACCAAAATTTCAAATGTAAGTTTGACAGGTGGAATACTCCAATGTCCAAAATTTAGAATTTCATTTGCCAGAAAACACTGCCAAAAAAACATCCGAATTTGTATTTAACATGCTGAATGATGTTGCCCAAAAATGCGGCTGAATAAATGTCTGGATTTGTAGTTGACTTGGTAAATGTCACTGCTCCGAAAATGCGGCGAAAAAAACATCCGGATGTGTATTTAACATGCTAAATGTCATTGGAATTGGCCCAAAAATGCGGCCGAAAAGATGCCTGGATTTCAGGGCTCCAAACATCTGGCTGAAAACATGTCTGGAGTTGTAATTAGTATGCTGAGTGTCAATGGTCCATAAATCTGGCTGAAAAGATGACTATAGAGTCTGCTCTTTGAGACTACAGAAGTTTGAAGTATATGCTTTCCAGACTACAAAAGTATGTATTGTCCACTTTTTGTGACTACAAAGTTCGCTTTTAGACTACAAAATTTTGTAGTGTCTGCTTGTTGAGATTACAAAAGTTTGTAATGTTCGATTTTTGAGACTATAAAATTCTATATTGTCCGCTTTTTCAACTACAAATGTTTGTAGTTTCCTTTTTTCAGACTACAAAACTTTGTAGTGTCCGCTTTTTAGACTACAAAATGGGTTGTGGGTACAGGTACATTACAGGTTGAGTATGGGCCACTGGTGCAATACCCATGGGTTTTTGTAGTGGGTTCATGTTCATGGGTCTATGGTTGAAGGAGTGAGAAGGGTGGCCATTTTGCCATTGCTGTATCATTGGTTTATTGTGAATAAGTACATAGATTCAGGGTGCTATAGTTGAAGGCACTTCAGTCACCCACTGACAACTGACTATTAGTCTTGCAAACTCCATGAATACTACGGGACTAACTGTCAGGGTGTATATCTATATTGTATATATTCTGGGGCTTGTATATCTCCACTTTTACCTAAATATATTTTGTTGTCCAATGTCACACTAAATATATCTCTAGTGTGTCACACACCCCAAAACATATTTCCTCACTGGAATGGACTCCAAATATATTTCTTATGCCTGGACCCTGAATTCTGACTGTCACAATGTAGAAATATATTTCTTGTCTGGGATGGACTTGGGATATATTTTGCAGCTAGGGTTGACTAAGGATATATTTTTTCAGCCACAAGGGGTGTCTGGGGTCCTATATTTAAGAGAAAAACTTGGGATTTTTTTAAATATAATCCATATTTTACCTGAGTCTCTAGAAGATGTAATTCGGTTTCAGTCATAGCTATGTCAAATCTTCATTAAATCTCTTAACAATTGGTAGAATGATGGGTATTTACATGCTTTACTATTTTATATAACCTGTTTATTTTTCAGAGTAATAATAGTTAAGATACAAATGGTTTATATTGGTATAATAAATTATATGCAAAAAAACCGGTCTGGATCGGTCTGAAATGGTTCCATAGATTGCAAAAGACCAGTCCAAGGTGGCTCAGTTCGGTTCCCTCAATATCTGGGTCGGTCCTAGACTGGTTGCAGTCCACAGTTGCGCATTTTCGGGGCAAAAAACTGATGGGTGGTATACACTTTTAGGATAAAAACCAGACATATGCCTGGAGGGCGATGTGTATAATGCCTAGAGGTTCAATGAGATCGCATATCTCATTGTTCTAGGATATTTCATTGTGATTTTCATATGAA
>NW_001890290.1:0-5232 GCF_000143565.1 Laccaria bicolor S238N-H82 | reverse complement strand
CTCAAGGTCTTACACATCTAAAATCCACAATACTGCTCCAAGAGCGAGACCATCGATGTCCCTTTTTCTGGATGTTCTAGAGCAGCTTCCAACCCTCACAGTACTTGACTTACACGATGCTCTTCCCCATGTTGCTGATGGCTTTTCAACTGTGTCATACCAACGCAACGTTAAACTGTGCTTGTTGACAAATTTAGATCTCGCGGGCTCTGCTTCCGACTGTTCTACTGCATTAAGGCATTTATCTGTGTCATCCAGTGCCGCCCTTAAGCTAGCTTGCCGAAGCACAGTGGTGTCTGGTGCTGAAATCTCCAGTATCCTGACTTTTATCAGTGGCTTATGGGGACCAACAGCTATCGGATCTAGTGCTGCAAAACCACATAAGTGTCCCATCCGCAGTCTTAGAATTCAGCGGTTTGATTCAGGGGATTCTGATTCAACGGGCTTACAAGCCTGGCCCACCGTGTTGTCGTTTCACACAAAGTTGTCTGAAGATCCGGATCCGCCGCCTTTCATAGATTTGTATTTCCAATGGTCTTCAGCGACCATTACGCCCGGAATTGGGGATAAGGTAATCGCAGAGACCTGTGCTGCTTTACCTTTGGGGCAGCTCGTTTCGTTGGATGCTTTAAGCCAAATGACAGAACAAACGTTGTTGAGGACATTTGGGAAGCTCGCACATCTCAGATCCATACGTGCATCAGGGCTGGCCATACGCACGCTTCTGTCAGCCATGATTGCTGAACCTAGTGCTACTGCTACTAGCACAAATGTGTCCACAAATTTATCGACGTGGAAACACTCACACAATCGGAGAGAGCTGCCCCTTGCAGTTTACTTTCCCTCCCTGGTCCATCTTGCAATTGAAAACACGAACTTTGATTCAGGTTACAACGGAAAATATGCCAAGCGGCAGGATTTGAAGGAATGCCTGAGGGAACGTTACGAGAGGAAGGCCGAAGTGCGCGAGCTGACGCTTTCTCGATGTTATGGCCTGACGACAGAGCTTGTTGACGAACTTAGAAAGGTCGTTGTGGATGTAATTTGGGATGAATGGGAGACAGATAACAGTGAAGATGATTATGAGGATGATTTTGATTTGGACGACGACTAGTACTTGTTCAGGGGCCCCATTCTGCTGCAACAAACAGCAATCACACAATTATGTCAGTATATTTCATCCAGTTTCTATAAATTTTACATGGATCTCTTCGCATGAAAGAGGAGAATGGAATGAGCTATAGAATGTCGTGAACGGACGTGATTTGCTTGTGTTATGGCTTGCACGGCGATTTCATAGCAAATGCGGCGGATTTTTAAACAACTAGCGCGGTGCTTCGCTCCGCTCAGCCCCTTGCAGCTTTTGATTAGTAATAAGAATGTAAACAGAGGCACAAGAAACCAACTTGAAGGCTTCAAGGTACTTATGTAGAAAAGCAGCATGGGCTGCGTTCCGCGGAAGTGTTGGGTGGTATAAAATAAAATGCCTGGCATTTGAATTTTTTTACTTTACATTTGTGCAAGCACTTGTCTCTCCTTATCAGCGGTCAGAGCCCTTTTCGAAGCAGCATAACCCATGCTTGCCACCTCTGAAATCCCTTGGTGGGCAGGGAATTGCACCCCGTTACCAAGCTCATAACCCATAAGTTCGCAATAATCCATAATCCATACTCCTCCTGGACAAAACCCCATAGATTTAGGACCCTTTTCCTGATATGTACACAAAGTCTGCCACAATACCCCTCCTCCCCAGGCTCGACCATTAAGCTAACACTGCTGAAGAGAAATGCATCAATAATGACTTGCACAGCATTGATTGATTGAAAGTTCGATGACTTTCATGAGTGCTTATTTTCCCCCCCAGCCCGTGCCATACATAACCCCTTAAAAACCATAGCCTGGACTGTCCACTGAGGGGTGACTGTATGTGTCTATGCTGTCTGTCGAACCGCAATTGCGTTGATGACTAACACACATGTGAACTTGACTGGTGTAAACAGAGGTACACAAAAAATCGGCTGTACTGATTTGAAGTCAAAAGAACTCCGATCACCCGAACAATTAAAGAGCCAACTTTGAATAGCTTGAGATCTGGGATTGTGAAATTTGTAGCACTGAACACCCTCCAGAAAGCGTTGTCCTGCTTGGAAAGCAGTCGAACACACTCGACTCAACACGGAGAATCAACAAATTCCATTGATGACAAAGAATTCACGTGAAAAAATCAATTGATGGTGATAGTTTTCGTGACGATCGGGTAAATAAGTGGGGCCCTACAACAACGACCGGCTTCGCTGAGGCAGAAGAGCGAGCACATCGTCGCGCAAAATAAATATCTGGCATGTTGCAAAAACGACGAGATCTGGACATATGCAACGCCTCTCTCAAGAGCTGCCTGGGGACGGAGCACAAACAGTAATGGAACACCGTGGGAAAAGCTCCAAAACCTAGCCTAATTATTCGTATATATATATATATAGATTGATGGCGCGTCGGAGTACTCCGGTTGCGATCAAATCCATCTGTATTATCCATATGCAAACCGAATGAACTGACTCTTATGCCCTGAAATTTGCAATGGCGACGAACGCCATCTATCCACTGCACCAAATATTCCAGTGACCAGTCCAAAAATTGGTTGAAAGCCGCCGTCACCACTACAACTTTTTTTCGGACTAGAGCTGCTTCGATTCCTCCCATTGGCAACCTCCCATAATTCTTCAGCTCAAGTAGCTTGCGAATAGCCGACCGACTCCGTGCCTAACTGCTTGACCAAAAACAGCTTCTCCGTCTAGACGTTGTTCGGAATGGTGTTCCGCCTGTCGAGAATATCGAAGAAGGCTTGATCTGCTGCTTTGAAGTTCAAAGATTTTTATCTGCGCACTCTTTGCTTTCGCTCCTGTGACTATTGGTCTATCCCCAACTCTCTAGGATGGTTGTTCCCCAACTCTCCAGGATGGTTGTTCCCCAAATTTTTAGGAGGGTTGTGTCGGTCGCGAACGGGAAATGAACAGCTCTGAATGATCTGTTCGGTGGGCGTCTCTGTTCGGCAGGCGTGGCAAATTGAAGATTCAAGTAGGTTAGTTACATAACCAACTCCAATGAACGAACACACACCACTCGACAACTTCAACGTGTCAGGATTCATCGTTGGTCCAAATCTTCCATTTGATAAAGTCGATGATCACCAAGTTTCCACCGGTATGTTGCCAGTTTCAAGTTCAATTAGATTTGAAGTCGTGATGTCTAGTACTCAGCCCAAGATACTCGACGAGCCTGCCAAGACGGCGCTGATGGTGCTCTACTCGGGGACCGTACTCAAGGCAAGCGCGGAGGGGATCAAGATGAGATGAACAAGGTTCAACAGCGTTATGGATCTGGCTTCAACAACTTCCAAGTCAACGCTCAGAATGTGAAACTCGAGCCCGTCGCACCTCTTCGGATGTCTGCCAACCGTTGGGACAGGAAGGCGATGCGGGTCGATCCTGATTCACCCGCATTCGTGGATCGCAAGGTCAAGGCTTTACTTAACAAGTTGACCATGCAGAAGTTCGATTCCATCTCTGATCAAGTTATCGCTTGGGCGAATAAATCGGAGAAAGAGAAGGACGGACGGACTCTCATTCAAGTCATTCGACTCGTCTTTGAGAAGGCTATTGATGAAGCTATTTGGTCGGAGATGTACGCCCGCCTTTGCAGGAAAATGATGGAACAAATCAGCTTCAAAGTCCAGGATGACGGTATCAAGGCCACAGACGGAAAGCCCATCACTGGTGGTCAACTCTTCCGAAAATACATGCTCAACAGATGTCAAGAAAATTTTGAGCGCGGTTGGGTAGCGAAGGAGGCAACCGCTGCTGCTGCTGCTGTCAAAGCTTCGAGGGATGAAGCTGCAAAGGCTGTCAGCCGGCAGAGCAAGGAGGGTGGGACTGAGAAAGTCGCGCCTTATTCTGATGAATACTACGCTGCACAGAAGGCCAAGCGACAAGGTCTCGGTCTGATCAAGTTCATTGGAGAACTCTTCAAACTACAAATGTTGACTGAGCGTATTATGCATGAATGTATCAAGAAACTGCTCGGAAACGTGGAGAACCCAGAGGAGGAAGAGATTGAAAGTTTGCGCACATTGCTGACCACTGTCGGCGCCAGTCTCGACACACCGAGGGCCCGGGCCTATATGGACGTTTATTTCTCTCGGATGAAGGAGCTTTCCAAGAGCCAGAATGTAAGCTCACGGGTGCAGCTCGTCTTGCAGGTCGGTACCAAATTTTCAACATTCTCTCAACCGCACTAATTCAAAATGTTCAGGATATCATTGAGTTGCGAGAACGGAAGTGGATTTCCCGTAACGGAGTTGCTGCACCAGCGACGATTGCTCAGATTCATGCAATGGTGAGTCGTGAGGAGCATAACATGTGCAAACTCTTATTTGGGTTCGAATAGGCTGAAGCGGCTCAAGATAAGGAGTCTTACAATCGACAAATCGGAATGTCTCGCGGTGGGAATCGGGGCGAGTTTACACTAGTGGGGCCTGACGGTTGGGCTGTCGCTGGTGGTGGCTCTGGTGCTCCTCGTCCCCTTCCCAAAGTTGGTGATCTTTCCAACTTTGGAAAGATTAGCAAGACACAGCCTATGACGTTTGGTCCTAGCAGTGTATTCGCTGGCAAGAAGGGTGCAGAAAGCAAACGGGAACTAATCCCTCGAACAAGCTCGAGTTCTAACATGTTCTCTATGCTCCGGAATACTGAAGCAGGGGTGGGCACCACAGCAAAAGGTGAAGTTTTACGCAGATCATTGGATGACAACATACTAAATACTTCAATAGCTGCACCCGAACCCCCACAGTGCAAACATCTCGTTCCGCAACCCCGTTCCAAGCCCGTTGAAGACGCTGAAGCTGCGCCATCCAATGTGGAGCCGGAGGTCAACCCTTTAGAGGATGAGGCTTCGCCAGAGATGAGTGATGAGGATGCCAAAAAAAAGATAGCCGAGGATTTGACGGAATTTTTTGGCATCCGAAACTTGGACGAAGCCGAAGTTTACTTTTCCGCGCTCCCTAGCCAACATCATCATGATCTGGTGGATAAACTCGTCTCAACCGCAGTCGAATCTAATAAAGCCGACGCTCAACTTGTGGCCGATTTCTTCAGCCGTGTTGCTGCCAAGGAGCTGTGCTCTCCTGCGGCATTGGAGGAGGGTTTTTCTCGCATCGCCGAGATCATCGACGACATT
>NW_001890291.1:4124-5141 GCF_000143565.1 Laccaria bicolor S238N-H82 | reverse complement strand
GGGTGACTTCCCATAACATAAATCTATATAAACGAATAAATATGACCCTTATCGGAGTTTGAAACGGGTACCCTGGCTTGCGATTTAATCAAGCAAATAAACCGTAATGCCAACTGATTAGATTTATTCACCTGACATGAATAAACTTACTTCCCTCTCATCTGAGCTGTTTTGAGGACACACAGGCCCATGGATGGGTGTATTATAGTTGATGCTCAATCATATCAGCCAGAAAGTAGGACACACAAAGAATGAAGCCGAAAAATGTCAACTTGAGCTGAACATGCTGTGGTTCTGTGAGTTATGTGCTGAGAAGATTGTTTGTGGAAGGAAAAACAGCTTCGGAGGGGAATTTTGGAACCAGAGGACGTTGGCACTAGTGTTTGAAAGTCTGGTCCGGTCCGGTTATTGAGCCCTCAAGGGCTCTAACCGAGACCGAGACCAGTTACCTTGTGCCACGAAACCCAAAATAACCGAACCGGACTGCTACTAACCGATATAATCGGTTAGTAACGGTTAGCGGTCGGTTACATGACCGGTCCTAACCGGTTATTTCTCTGTACTAACATAATTACAAACCTATATTATATTTCTAATACAAGCATTATGCTGCATGCACCAGCGAGGCGTGTGTAGGTGAAACACCACCTCACACGATTTTCATAAACAACCTCGCAGGTCGAGTACACCCGACCTGTGAGCGTTTCTCATGGATCGCCATTGTTGTATCAATGTCACATTATCACACATGTGACGACAGGAAAATAGTCACTTAAATTTCAATTCACCGTAAATATGTCAATTCTCCACTAAAAAATATGATTTTTGGATCATTAGAAAGCGTTTAAACAGGGGAATATTTGTGTGTAACGTTAGGACACAAAGACCGGTTATAACCGGTCCTAACCGGTTTTTGTTTGGTCTTGAATATTTTGGGATGACACCTAACCACTAACCGGACCGCGGTTACGGTTAGGATCGGTTAGGTAATTTTTGCGGTCCTGATCGGTTACGGTT
>NW_001890291.1:1944-3097 GCF_000143565.1 Laccaria bicolor S238N-H82 | reverse complement strand
TAATTCAACAAGAGCTTCACAAGATACATGTTGCTGAATGTTTTCTAGCTCCCTTCTTGTAGAAGGCAGCCCTTTAGACTGGATCACGGCCATCATTTGGAATGATTGGGTGGTGGGAGCTGAATCCAAAGCCAGAAGTGCCCCTATGGTTGGAGTGTATGAAGAAATGAAGTAATCTGGGGCACAATCAATAGCTAGCTTGTTATCATAGCAGCCTGCAGCATGGATGGGAAGAAAGGTGAAATAACCAGTTGGGCACCATTGCAGGACAGTCATTTTGTCTGATTTCTATAATATTTTGTAAGTAGGACCATCATCTGCAGAAATATATTGACTGACCTTGATATTGAGAATTTCAATGACTGGCTTCACCAATTTGTCCCACAGCTCCCTCAAAACAAATTTGAACTTGTCATCTGAAGATCTAGAGCTGCTAACCCTCCCTGCTCGCTCTTCTTCCAGAAGTGTTATATCAATGTCTTGGGTTTGATCAATGAGCAACCGTGATTTCGGTGACTGTGCACCAGAGGCTATCTGAATGATCTGAGCAAGTTCCTTCAACCTAGGAGTGCCTAACTTTGGAAGAGGGATGTGATGTGTGATTGTCGATGTCATGATGAGGCAATGGCTTTCATCATGATTTGCGATGAGAATGACAACTGGATGTTCTGACACAGCTGCTTTGAGTGAGGATAAACAGGATGGGCGTAGAAAGTCCTCAAATCCACTCAATTTCCTAACTGTATCAATAGATTGATTCCATTCTTCATTAAGGCGATTGAGTCGGGCTGCTTCCTGGTCTATAGATAACTTCTTCCTGTTGTCCAAAATGTCAGAAAAAACATCACGATGAGATCCAATCTCCAGCTGAGTTGCAATATTTCGTAGTTTATCTGCCAATTCCGGTGCAATCTTGTAGAGCTGATCAAAGGGTGAGCGGAGAGATAGGACCTGTGACCAGAAGATACTTCGTCCTGCTTCTAGAAGTTCAATGGCTTTGTCAAAATGTCCAGAGCGAATAGCACATCTAGCTGCATCCCGAGCTAAGCCATCACTACCTGCAGTCATGGCATGCTGTCGTGATGCTACATCCAAGCTCAGAGCAGCCACCTGTGGTAAAGCCTGTAGGAAGGGGGATCCTCAGAGTCGACCG
>NW_001890291.1:0-925 GCF_000143565.1 Laccaria bicolor S238N-H82 | reverse complement strand
CAACAGTGCAGAAGCAAGACTGTTGAGGAAGCTGGATTGATTGGGATTGGATGGAAGTTGGAGCTCAAGAGCTTGCCTGTGCAGAGAAATGGCTTCATCAAGATCACTTTGTTGACCTCCTTGCTTAAATTGAGTCAACAGTGCATTTGCAAGATTGTTGAGTGAGGTGGATTGAAGGGGATGAGGTGGAAGTCGGAGCTCAAGAGCTTGCCTGTACAGAGAAATGGCTTCATCAAGATCACTTTGCTGACCTCCTTTCTCAAATTGGGTCAACAGTGCAGAGGCAAGATTGTTGAGTGAGCTGGATCGAAGAGGATGGGGTGGAAGTCGGAGCTCAAGAGCTTGCCTGTGCAGAGAAATGGCTTCATCAAGATCACTTTGCTGACCTCCTTGCTCAAATTGGGTCAACAGTGCATATGCAAGATTGTTGAGTGAGCTGGATCGAAGAGGATGGGGTGGAAGTCGGAGCTCAAGAGCTTGCCTGTGCAGAGAAATGGCTTCATCAAGATCACTTTGCTGACCTCCTTGCTCAAATTGGGTCAACAGTGCATATGCAAGATTGTTGAGTGAGCTGGATCGAAGAGGATGGGGTGGAAGTCGGAGCTCAAGAGCTTGCCTGTACAGAGAAATGGCTTCATCAAGATCACTTTGCTGACCTCCTTGCTCAAATTGATCTGCAATGCATTTGCAAGATTGTTGAGTAAGGTGGATTGAAGGGGATGAGGTGGAAGTTGGAGCTTGAGAGCTTGCCTGTGCAGAGAAATGGCTTCATCAAGATCACTTTGCTGACCTCCTTTCTCAAATTGATCCAACAATGCATTTGCAAGATTGTGGAGTGAGTTGGATTGAAGGGGATGAGGTGGAAGTCGGAGCTCAAGAGCTTGCCTGTGCAGAGAAATGGCTTCATCAAGATCACTTTGCTGAC
>NW_001890292.1:3267-5212 GCF_000143565.1 Laccaria bicolor S238N-H82 | reverse complement strand
TGCGATTTTCATATGGACACCTGGCTCTTTCAATATATATTTCATTCTCAACCCCAGGATATTTCATTGCGATTTTCATATGGATACCTGGCGCTTTCATTGGATATTTCATTGTTAGCCCCAGGATATTTCATTGTGCTTTTCATCTGAATGCCTGGTGCTTTCAATGGATATTTCATTCTTGTTCCTAGGATATTTCATTGCACTTTTCATAAATATACCTGGTGCTTTCATTGGATATTTCATTGCTAAACCCAGGATATCTCATTGTGCTTCTCATTTGGATGCCTGGCGCTTTCAATGGATATTTCATTGCACTTTTCATATGTGTACCTGGCGCTTTCAATGAATATTTCATTTTTAGTGGCAGCTGACCTTTCAGGGTCCAGGGTGCATTTCCAAATGTAAAATGGCAATAAAATCAGGAAAAATTAGGGCTCATTGCTGATCATCATGTTGGGTAACATTGTCAGGGTCCAGGGTCCAGTTCCAAATATGGTAATATATCCAAAAATAGCCAGAAAAATAGCGGAAAAATTGAATATATATAAAAATGGTGTACAGAACATCAGGCACTGCCTTCAGGGTCCACTTCAGGTTCCATCCCAAAAGGGAAATATCACCTGGTTTGACCAAAAAGTGAAGAAAACCAACTGGAGAATGATTTTACCTATCAGGGTCCATGTAATGGGATGTTGGGATGATGGTCACCTGACCAATTACCAAAAATGGTCAAAAAACAAAAGTTGTAGCCCTACACTGTAGCTTCCTGAATCTGTTCAAATTATGTTCTGAAGTGCTCCCGTTGTGGAGATATGAGGTAAAGGAATCCCAAAAGTGTTGTGTTTTTTTTTGTTTTTTGCATTTTTCTCCATGAAAACAAAACCAAACAATATGATTTCAGTATATTTAGAAAGCTAAAAGAAAGGGCTACAACTATTGTATTGTGGGGAAAATGACCAAAAAAGGAAGGTGCATGCCCTAGAAAAGGAATGGTCAGATATAGACTACCAAGTTTACTAATAGACTACAAAAAAGTCGGACTCAACTACAAAGTTTACTGATACACTACATAAGACTACAAAAGTCGGACATAGACTACAAATTTTACTGATACACTACAAACGACTACAAAGTTAGGGTTAGGGCTAAAAAAGTCAACCTAGCCCATCCATCCCATACATGGCACATATTTGATGGGGAAATGGCTGGGGAATATACAGATACATTGCAGGGACTCTATTCCATGTCTAGTTTGAGGAATCATATGCAAAAGAGAGCATGAGAGCCTTTAGAAAAGGCAGTTTTTTAGACTACAAAAGTTTGTAGTGTCTGCTTTTGTCATCAGAAAAGTTTGTAGTGTCCGCTTTTTAGACTACAAAAGTTTGTAGTGTCCGCTTTTTTATTGGAAAAGTTTGTAGTGTCTGCTTTTTCATTTGAAAAAGTGTGTAGTGTCCGCTTTTTTAGACTACAAAAGTTTGTAGTGTCTGCTTTTTGAGACTACAAAAGTTTGTAGTTGACATGTAGGTTATGGTGTCCTTGGCCCTGTCTAGGTTATGGGGATGAGGTTGAAGGATTGACATGATCTTACATATTGCCAGTGCTGCAGCATTAGTTTTTGACATCATGCACAAGTTGTCTTTCACATTAGGAAAGGCTATTCTAAGCTTTTCATATTGATACCTACTGTCTTATCTCAAAACATAATAAGTTCATGTGGGGATATGGCTGAAGGATTGCCATGACTTTACATATTGCTATTGCCACATCATCAGTTTTTCATCATGCCCAAGTTGGCTTTCAAGCCAGAGGAGGCCATTCATGTTGATATCTACTGTTCTGTCTCAATACATGGATACATGGTCAACTTACAACATGACTTGACTTGAGGACACCTCCCAGGATGAATCAGCTCATCATCCTATAGCCCTCAAAGAGCTGATAT
>NW_001890292.1:1539-3217 GCF_000143565.1 Laccaria bicolor S238N-H82 | reverse complement strand
GCACTTTTCATATGTGTACCTGGCGCTTTCAATGAATATTTCATTTTTAGTGGCAGCTGACCTTTCAGGGTCCAGGGTGCATTTCCAAATGTAAAATGGCAATAAAATCAGGAAAAATTAGGGCTCATTGCTGATCATCATGTTGGGTAACATTGTCAGGGTCCAGGGTCCAGTTCCAAATATGGTAATATATCCAAAAATAGCCAGAAAAATAGCGGAAAAATTGAATATATATAAAAATGGTGTACAGAACATCAGGCACTGCCTTCAGGGTCCACTTCAGGTTCCATCCCAAAAGGGAAATATCACCTGGTTTGACCAAAAAGTGAAGAAAACCAACTGGAGAATGATTTTACCTATCAGGGTCCATGTAATGGGATGTTGGGATGATGGTCACCTGACCAATTACCAAAAATGGTCAAAAAACAAAAGTTGTAGCCCTACACTGTAGCTTCCTGAATCTGTTCAAATTATGTTCTGAAGTGCTCCCGTTGTGGAGATATGAGGTAAAGGAATCCCAAAAGTGTTGTGTTTTTTTTTGTTTTTTGCATTTTTCTCCATGAAAACAAAACCAAACAATATGATTTCAGTATATTTAGAAAGCTAAAAGAAAGGGCTACAACTATTGTATTGTGGGGAAAATGACCAAAAAAGGAAGGTGCATGCCCTAGAAAAGGAATGGTCAGATATAGACTACCAAGTTTACTAATAGACTACAAAAAAGTCGGACTCAACTACAAAGTTTACTGATACACTACATAAGACTACAAAAGTCGGACATAGACTACAAATTTTACTGATACACTACAAACGACTACAAAGTTAGGGTTAGGGCTAAAAAAGTCAACCTAGCCCATCCATCCCATACATGGCACATATTTGATGGGGAAATGGCTGGGGAATATACAGATACATTGCAGGGACTCTATTCCATGTCTAGTTTGAGGAATCATATGCAAAAGAGAGCATGAGAGCCTTTAGAAAAGGCAGTTTTTTAGACTACAAAAGTTTGTAGTGTCTGCTTTTGTCATCAGAAAAGTTTGTAGTGTCCGCTTTTTAGACTACAAAAGTTTGTAGTGTCCGCTTTTTTATTGGAAAAGTTTGTAGTGTCTGCTTTTTCATTTGAAAAAGTGTGTAGTGTCCGCTTTTTTAGACTACAAAAGTTTGTAGTGTCCGCTTTTTGAGACTACAAAAGTTTGTAGTTGACATGTAGGTTATGGTGTCCTTGGCCCTGTCTAGGTTATGGGGATGAGGTTGAAGGATTGACATGATCTTACATATTGCCAGTGCTGCAGCATTAGTTTTTGACATCATGCACAAGTTGTCTTTCACATTAGGAAAGGCTATTCTAAGCTTTTCATATTGATACCTACTGTCTTATCTCAAAACATAATAAGTTCATGTGGGGATATGGCTGAAGGATTGCCATGACTTTACATATTGCTATTGCCACATCATCAGTTTTTCACATCATGCCCAAGTTGGCTTTCACACTGTCTGCTTTCACATTGATAGCTACTGGCCTGTCCCAAACATAGTAAACTTTGATATCAGCTCTTTGAGGGCTATAGGATGATGAGCTGATTCATCCTGGGAGGTGTCCTCAAGTCAAGTCATGTTGTAAGTTGACCATGTATCCATGTATTGAGACAGAACAGTAGATATCAACATGAATGCT
>NW_001890292.1:0-1489 GCF_000143565.1 Laccaria bicolor S238N-H82 | reverse complement strand
AAAAAAAACACAACACTTTTGGGATTCCTTTACCTCATATCTCCACAACGGGAGCACTTCAGAACATAATTTGAACAGATTCAGGAAGCTACAGTGTAGGGCTACAACTTTTGTTTTTTGACCATTTTTGGTAATTGGTCAGGTGACCATCATCCCAACATCCCATTACATGGACCCTGATAGGTAAAATCATTCTCCAGTTGGTTTTCTTCACTTTTTGGTCAAACCAGGTGATATTTCCCTTTTGGGATGGAACCTGAAGTGGACCCTGAAGGCAGTGCCTGATGTTCTGTACACCATTTTTATATATATTCAATTTTTCCGCTATTTTTCTGGCTATTTTTGGATATATTACCATATTTGGAACTGGACCCTGGACCCTGACAATGTTACCCAACATGATGATCAGCAATGAGCCCTAATTTTTCCTGATTTTATTGCCATTTTACATTTGGAAATGCTCCCTGGACCCTGAAAGGTCAGCTGCCACTAAAAATGAAATATTCATTGAAAGCGCCAGGTACACATATGAAAAGTGCAATGAAATATCCATTGAAAGCGCCAGGCATCCAAATGAGAAGCACAATGAGATATCCTGGGTTTAGCAATGAAATATCCAATGAAAGCACCAGGTATATTTATGAAAAGTGCAATGAAATATCCTAGGAACAAGAATGAAATATCCATTGAAAGCACCAGGCATTCAGATGAAAAGCACAATGAAATATCCTGGGGCTAACAATGAAATATCCAATGAAATGTCCTGGAGCTAAGAATGAAATATATATTGAAAGCGCCAGGCTTTCATATGAAAAGCAAAATGAGATATCCAGAGATAATGAATGAAATATTGCAGGAAATCGCAATACAATATTAATGAGATCAATTAGGCCATTTAATGAAAAAACCAAATGAAATACACAGGGAACTTAATGAATGAAAATACTAGACAAAATAATGAGTTGTCTCATTGAACCTCTAGGCATTATACACATCGCCTTCCAGGCATGTGTCTGGTTTTTATCATAAGAGTGTATACCACTAGTGCGGATCGCCCTCTCCCCTCCTCTCGCGACCGATCTCCGTTGCCATTTTCATCTTCATTATCCGCTGGTGGAGGGGCGTTGGCGCTGGTAGACGTGATACTGACTTCAGAGCCGAACGTTCTGGTCGTTGTCACCATGACGGTCTTGCGCGTAGTGGCTGTACTTGGAGTTGTGGATGTAGACTCCACGAGGGTAACAGTTGGTCGTTCTGAACAGGTTGTTAGTAGGGAATATTCCAGAGATGCGTGAGCTGAGTTCAAGGGGTCAACGGCTTGGCGGACAAACTGTAGGCTGCAGAGTCAGATGATGTGTGGTGACGGCACGTACTGTAAACCTCAACCGTCAACGACAAGGGAACGGTGAAATAAGTAGCCACAAGAACCCCCCCTCCATCATTCGGGTCGTCTTCGCGACACGCGAGGAAGTCCAGATCACTAAGTGAG
>NW_001890293.1:0-5083 GCF_000143565.1 Laccaria bicolor S238N-H82 | reverse complement strand
CAGCATCTTCATGTTCTGACAGCGACAGCGTCTCCATGTTCCAACAGGGTTCAAATGACGGCTGTGAGGAAAGATCGACAAATAAAACAACGCCACAGGGAAATTCAAAAAAATGCCGGAAAATATTATAGCCAGAAAATCCAACACTATCGCACCCTCTATTGCATTGCACTGTCAGAGCTCATCGACTACTACAGATCTGTCGGTAAGTTTGCCGAAATTGTCGGAGAGGATTGTACTCACCCCAACTTCAGTAGCCGAAGTGCTTTACAAGTTGCATTGCATCGTTCACCATGATGGATTCATTTTACAACAAGATAGAAGCACGCAAGTACCCTCCTAAACTGGACATGTAGAATCACTAATTTTATATAACAGGTGATCTACTTGAGGCTGTCATCGATGCTAGAACAACCAAGGGCCCAGGAGTTGTACAACTGGCATATTTCAATACGGTGAGCAATAATATAGCATTATAGATGACTCAAGATGTACTGAAATAACAGGAGAATGGAATGTCGGAGTTCTGCTCAGTAGAAGAGGTAGAAAGACCAAGATGCTTGAAGCTCACAAAGACCAACATCGATGACAACAACCGAGAAGAAGTCGTACTGCGCATTCAGGGTATCATTTGTGGTTCAAGCCTCCCACCGGTCAAACGGCCGTTTAAAATGTAAGCATATCCTAAGCTCAGATGCCCAAACAAGTTTAAGCCTCATAACATAGTGAGCCAAAGCAGCGAAGATATATCAAGCAATCGTTAGCCTTGACAGGACTTGGGGCGATGAAATTTTATGCCATGATTGAAAACATTTATGACATACAGCATGTTTTTGAGAGATTGCTACCCCACAACACCATGGAAGAGTGGGTTCCCAGTTACTACGAAACATTTGAAGCATTGGATATGGGCAACCGCTATTTCACTGACCGGTGTGACATAAACGGTGACACTCCTATTTCCTTCAGCACTGAAATCGACCCTGACAATATACTTACCGATGCATTGTCTAACAAATTTGTTCACCTCCAAGAAAACAAGGTTGAATACTATGAAGCGCAACAAGGATCCGATAGTGTTATACGGTAAGTAATAGAGTTATAAAACAATTATACATTCAACCAATAGATTGCAGATACTACAAAATCAACCCAACGAAGATACGAACAGGAGACATTGTGGAAGCGCAGGTATCGTTTGTTGCCATACCGCTTAAGCAGAAAAAATACAAGGTACTGGTGGTGCTTCGAGCCATCACTCTATTAGATTGCAGTCCACTACGAGTAAGCCTGCCTCCCCAGATTATCCTACACAAAACAACACTTATGAGAAACAGAACGCAAGTATTGCGCGTCGCATGAGCCGAGGCGCTGAACCGCATCGAGCCAGCCAGTCTCTAAAGCGGAAGATTGGATACGAAGAGGATGAGGTGCATAACACCAGGGAGAAGTTGAGCAGGATGCATCTGGACTGAAATAGGGCGATAATAACTTACGCAGTGCATTGTTGATATGATGATCCATGTTTTGATGAACAGCCTGCAGCCAATTTGCGTGATTTCAAACCTTGCATGCTGCTGATAAACAAGCATCAATAACATTGGAATCAAGCTCACACGTGGCATCTGTAATTGGAGAAATTTCCCCAAGCTTTGATGGCATATACCCCACCACCCAAAACGATGACGCACATTCACTTCCCAATCACATTGATGGGAAGTGAATGTGCGTCATCAGAAGGCACAAGAAGCAAGGAAAGGCACAAACAATGATGTACATTCACTTCCCGATCACATTGATCGGAAGTGAATGTGCGTCATTTCAAGGCACAAGAGGCATTTAAAAAATCTGATGTACAACTATAAATATTTGTGATCAATGTCATTGCCAAACAACAATATGTGACAATAGGAACCACTGAAACCTTCTGCAAGGTTTTGGCAATGTACCGTCATTCGTTTACCTTCTTCTTGGGGTTCTTTGGATATCACATTCATGCTCACATCTGATACCACCCATAACACACTTGACATAGGAACACGCAAAATGCCTTGTCAACTTGATCCGCCCACAGGTCGCATTGTTGCGTATTCGGTCGGTGGGTCAAAGTTCATATCCCATGGGTGCCAGATGAAATGATTACAAAAGCATTTAGTATATATAATGAAGGAAGAATCAGTCATGGGTAATGAGGACCATCACCGTCCTTGTTGATGTTGATATAGATGCCCATTCAAAACGATATGACTTGTGTCGGCTATATAATGTGCCTTTAACCGGTGATGACCATTTTGAGCAAGAATCCGTGCCATCACCAGACAGTTCACACGGTCAGTAATACATTGTAGTGTTGACTACAAAAAACGCTAACAGAAGACTACAAACCCTGGACAAAGTCTTCAAAATCCCAGACCGTGGGAAGCCATCAATTTTCGTGGGAGAAAGGCTAAATTCTGCGTTAGAATGCTGAAAAAATCCTTGAGATACAGGGTAATAAACGAGTCTCTTCGTAAACTCAGAGGACTCGTAAAGGGGTTCAGACTGGTAAGAAATATTTGAAGTGTGTCAGACTGGTAAGAAATATGTGAGCCAAGTCAAACTGGCCAGAAATATTTGAGGTGTGCCAAAGTGGCAAGAAATGTTTCAGTGGTGTGACATCGCTCGGATATATTCTAAGCATGTCACACTGCTGAAAAATCTTTTAGCTTTGTCACATGGCTCAAACATATCCGACCAGTGTCACGGGGTATCTGGGGTCCCAGTTTCAGAAAAAAAACTTGGTTTTTCTGGTGCAGTTTTCTCAACAATTTATATTTATTGAAGTTACAATCACTTCAGTCACCCACCTTGACCAAGCTATTAGCCTTGTAAAATGTAAGAATGTATCCAGGCTAATAGGTTGTGTGACCATTTATTTTTTTGCCTTTGGGAGAAAATATAATATTGGATTGGGTAGAATATGTTTGACCTTTAATATTATGACCAGAAATGTTTGGGTACATAAATTGTGTTCAAAAATATCCTAGTCAAGTGAAAGTGGTCAGAAATGTTTGAAGGGTGTCAGACTGGTAAGAAATGTTTGAAGTGTGTCAGACTGGTAAGAAATTTTTGAGCTAAGTCAAACTGGCCAGAAATGTTTGAGGTGTGCCAGAGTGGCTAGAAATGTTTCAGTGGTGTGACATCGCTCAGATATGTTCTAAGCATGTCACACTGCTGAAAAATCTTTTAGCCTTGTCACATGGCTCAAACATATCTGACCAGTGTCACAGGGTATCTGGGGTCCCAGTTTCAAGAAAAAAACTTGGTTTTTCTGGTGCAGTTTTCTCAATATTTTGTACATTGGTTTTTTTCCCCTCAAAACTCATCTGAGTTTGTTCTCACCAATACCCTGCTTCTATCTGCCATGTTCACCAATCTCAGATTGTCTTCACCAACACCCCACTTCTAAGGTAGACGACTTTCATAATCGTCAAACGTCATGTGACCAATGTGACAGCTGCTAAAAAGGGTAATGTTTCACAAAATTCGACTGTATATATAATTCTAGGGGTCCTATTGTACCATAAGAACCTAGCTTTTGTAGATAAATATCCTGGACACATGAATCAGTAAAAAAATTGGAACAAAGTTCAGTTTTGGTAAAGGAGATAGAAAAATACAGTCACCATTAGTATACAACTAATTAAGCCCCCTTGCTGTCATGTCGTGTCTCCAAAAGCATTTTTATCTACCTCATACTCGCAGTTAGGTCCTGAAGATTCATGGATGCATATGAAAGAGGCTTAGAGGCTTGAATGGTCAGTAGGCGGCATGGTGCAGCAGTGGCGCCTGAGTGTGGCGTAAATACAAGGGGCATGGTTCTCCCAGATAAGATATCATGAGGGAACTGGGAAAGAAGGGAATTGTTCAAACCCATGTCACACAACATTTAGCATACTTATCTCATTATCTGATCCAGCACTGTTAATAGTCTGTTATATTAAGTGTCAATTTTGAAAATGCATAGGCTCAGTCAGTTTTTCTCCAAGTTGCTCAATTTTTTGCAGAGGCATTGACATTAAGTAGATCTATGGAAACTAGGTCCGTACTGCATTCAAAATCGAGTAGGAAGAGCTCAAATTATTTCTCAGTTGTTTTATTACCTGATTTGATCAAGATGTAACAGTAAAGTAATGGCACGTGACGTTTGACAATTATGAAAGTCGTCTACCTTATCAGTCATGTTCACCACTCTAAGGTTGTTTTCACCAACACCCCACTTCTATCTGTCATGTTCACCACTCAAAACTCATCTAATCCCCAAAACCCCTGCTCAGTGTCTCTCTCACCATCTTTCTCTCTTGCATTGGGCCTTGTCATATGATTCCATTTTTTGACCACCGTCTCCTCCACCTCTGCCTCTACTTCAGCTCCCAGATCTCCAAGTGCATCTTACCATCCCCCCCAGTCAAACCCCCACATGTCTTAACTTGTAGACCAAATCTGAAAGATATTATGAAGATTTCTTAGCCAGGCAAACATGTGGAGTGAGTGAGAGATACTTCACAAATTTAAATATTTCTTTGCAACTCAAACATTTCTTAACCTGTTAAAAATATCCAAAAGATAGCATAAAGATTTCCTAGCCTGGCAAACATATCTGCACTTGATGAGAGATATCTGACAAATATTTCTCTAGAACTCAGACATGTAGAAAATATCCAAAAGATATCATAAAGATTTTCTTAGCCAGGCAAACATATTTGATCTTGATGAGAGATATCTGACAAATATTTCTTAGCCAGGCAAACATATTTGAACTTAATGAGAGAAATCTCACAGATATCTCTTTGGAACTGAAACACTCTTGACTTGGAGAAAATATCCTGAATCAGATAAACATCTTTAAGAAACTTTCTTTAGCCAGCCAAACCTTTCTGACTTGATCAGAAATGTTTCCCAAGATATATTGGGTAGCCAAACATTTCTTAACCTGACAGAAGTCTTTCTCCTTTTATAAAGATTTCCTAGCCCAACAAACATTTCTAAACCTCATAAGAAATATTTCACAAAGATTTCTTGGGAGTCCAAACATTTCTAGGAA
>NW_001890294.1:0-5038 GCF_000143565.1 Laccaria bicolor S238N-H82 | reverse complement strand
GTAAGCGATCACGAAACAGCTCAATCCATTGTCAACGACTTACCAGATTATCTCGTCACGTCAGCCATCGTACTATGTGCACCGACACTGATGTCTTCGCGTACATTCCAAGTCGATTGGGTAGCAAATGCAAAACATCATCAGTGTGGGTTGGGACAAATGTGGAACGGCAGATACTTACCATTGTGTCTTAAATACACAACAGTGAACGACATTCGTCGTTCGGCTACCACGTCCCTGACAGCGACATGACACCTGGGTTCTGTGTTAGAACGATGAGTGGGGTGCCTTACCTTGGCTCGTCGTAGTCTGCTTCCGTTCATGGGTGTTGGTCATCCTTCGCGTGGATGGTCGTGGTCGAATTTGGCTGATGCTGCTTCGCCTCGGTTGGTGGCCTCGGTTTGTGGGCAATCCTGCTTTGCCGTTGGCGTTGGCTGTAGTTGAGGGCATCGTTGGAGGTGGTGTGGCATGGCATTTGCCACGTCGTTATTGGGGGGGATTGATTGGGGCCGGTCGTATGATGGTTGTTGTTGGCTACATCGCCGTCAGCGACGTGGCATGCCTAGACAAGTGTGAGTATGATTGTGCATAGCGTTGTAGAGATAAAGCACCTTGGTCATGAAGAATCTGGCGATGACCTGCTTCTCTTGTGAAAAAAGGAGAGGTGAGGGAAGTCAGATGGCTCACCTAGTTGCCCGTCGTTTGTTATAACGTTGGTCCGTTCTTGGTTGCCGCGTCACCGACAGCAATGTCGCCCCCTGAGTCTGGTATTAAAAGAGGAGAAAGGGATGGGGTTTGAGTAGCTGACCTCGATAACATGGACAGTGACAACGACGTGCGTCATCACCGTCTGGTCGACGTGGCACGTCCGTTGATGTGCCAGGTCATTGTTGTTGTCGTTGGGTAGGTCGTTGTTGTTGTCATTGGTGTGCAGTGGTGGTTGAGAGCGGGTTACCAAACGTAGTGGTTGATGGTGGCGGCGACGCAGCGGAGGGGGACTGGAAGACCTTGAGGGGGAGGGAGCTTGGCGGGAAGAGTCGGAGAGTGGAGGAAAAGTTCACGTCCAAAATTTTCCAAGTTCGGACGTTCAACATGTTGCGTGATCGATACTTACACATGCGACAACAAATCTGTGGTGTGAACGATTATTGTGATGCGCGTGGCTCAATTTATCCGGAGATCAAAATCATGGCGGTGTGGTGCCAGATCCATCACTCCGGCCACACTCCGCCACGCAATCACGACCAGATTTGTGATTTTCCTGATGGAGGTGATATGCACAAAGTAATGTGTGTAGAAAAAACTAAGGAGGACCGAAAGAACGATGAAGATGTTTTTTGATAACAAGAATGTCCATGCCGCTCAACTTAGACTTCCCACTATTGGATACAAGCTTCAAAAAAGCCAGAAGATCGTCGTCTTCCCAGGTATTGGCTTCTAAGAGGAATTCTTCGTTTTTGCAGCCGAAACTGATGAAGTTGGGCAAAAAATGGGACATGTCAGGGGTAGCGGTTTGCAGAAATAATGCGACTTCAGCTGTTGCCCTTTCTACATCTGATGACACGTCTGGAGGGGATTGCCGTTTTCAGCCCACTGAGTTCAAACGATTTGCATATACCCTTTTCTTGTTCTTCTATTCATGTTAGCAATCACAAAGCGATACGATGTAGTCGATACCTACCTTGGATGAATGAACAACACATTTCACCGATGCGTCCATACTATCTCGACGCAACTTCTGATATCTATTGTTGCCGAAAATTTTGGACATGTACATGTGAGCCAATTCCTTTTGAAGAGCAACGTTGACATCCGCTTCGTCGTATAACATGGGATATAAAACGGCTAGCTGACAACGAAGGCATGTGATCACATGCAATATTAACGATAGAAGATCAGTACCTCTTCATCAGCCATGGCTTCATGTTCAGGCTGATCACCGTATGTCCTGTCTAAATCGAAATAGTCGCCTATCATTCTCCGTAACTTTGCCTGAAGAGATAATGGTCGCGTCGGAGTCGAAAAGTGAAGGACATCTGCCCACCTACCTTCCAATCCTCCACCAATGCATCGGTAGTGTTTGGGCCTAATATGTGTTTAATCTCTTCTATCTGCACCGCAGTGTCAGTCCACGCTGTTGAGTCGACACGTATCACCCACCGTCAACGAAAGCTTGCCTGGAGCCCAGCATCAGGCTAACACGCTAGACCAAAAGGAAGTGGAACTTACGAGGCATTGCGTACCACGGACGTCGAGAGACGGTGAAGAAGATGAAGAATCGGATTTGCAGCTAATATAAGAGGATAACGCTAACACGTGGACGCGTTCTGGAGCGTGACGTGTGACAAAGGTGCTCTGTGGAGGCTGTGTGCCTTTTGTTTATGTGTTTAATACCAAAGCTGCTGTTCAACAAACAAACGTGTGATGGTGTTTCTAAAACCTAGATACTAAAGTATCCAGGAATTATCGGGCGCTATGGGATGGTAAGCAACTTGCATCCAGCTTGCATCACAGCAAACACGCACCTCATCGACTCCAGCCACTGGTGTTGCAAAAGGGAGGCAGAATAATTGCCAAGCGGTGATCTAATGTGCTCATGACTCATGAGCGCTGTTTCAATTGCCTTCTGGAAAACAAGCAAACATCCAGTTCTTGGTGTGAAGGGCACACTTACCATAGTATGCCCAAATTATGCCGGGGCCTGCAGAGCGCATTTCCAAGTAACCTACATGAGAAGCTCGACCAGCAAAATGCGAGCAAAGGCCCAGGGGTCTACATCTTGGATTCTTGGTTGGCAAGTGGTCCGCGGCACCGTTAATTTGGGTGACCGGCAGTTGCTTGGCGTTCACATCATTTTTCGAATTTCGGAACTTTTTGTGCCAAACGTCCTTATATCGAGAATGGACCTGTCTCCCACGCTTTCTCCACGCTCTTTTGTTTTTACTCTATTCACTGCAGAACGACATCCACCCTCATTGAACCTCTGTCTCTTTCTTTCCGCAACATAGGCTATTATGGTCGCGACAAATCCTTTTTTCCGAGGATCGTGGACGTTGAAGAAGTTTAACGCTACAGTCATCAATGACATATGGCCTGAGGTCGCTTTCTTCTCCTTGGTTGCATCCAGTAAGCCTACCCCCAATCCGAATTGCCCTGCTATCGTGCTGACAGTTATCTTACAGTGGTCTGCTTAGTTTCGAAAAAAACTGAGCATCATCTTGGGATCAACAACCAACTTTTGACTGTACTGGGTACGGTTCTTGGTTTGGTTATCTCATTTAGAACATCTTCAGCATACGAGAGGTATTGTTGGCCACTGTCATCTTATCAATGCCTCTGACTCCCATTCTAGATATCAAGATGGCAGGAAAATGTGGACCAACATCGCGACAGCATCTCGAACTCTGGCGCAGCTGGTACTTTACTTCCTGAGATATATCGCCGCATTCTTATTGCCATTTTACGCAGATTTGGCTTCATGTCCCAAACGATCGGGAAAACAAAGGTTTGCAGCAGAAGCAAACAGTCGTTCAAAGTATCATCGAGAAAAAGAGCATGATCAATCTCGTGAGTGGTCAGAGCCCAAACTTAGAAGAGCTGATTTCTCAAGCGGATCGACCAGATTCAAGCATTCTCTGTTTCAGTAAAGGTACGAGTCTCAAGAGTCAAGGAAACGCCTTCATGCTAACCACTTCTTCCAGCACTTCCTTCGAGGGGAGCAAGGCATCTATTACGAGGATCTTTATCCCTTGATATCCTTCCTTCCACGGTACTCTCATATGGATACAGAGGGACACCCACACACGCCTGAGAAACTCCCTCTGTGGCAGATTGACGGAGAGCAACCCTTCAATGGCGAGGAGAAGCAAAAGGAAAACCATAGCAAACAGTTCAGCTCCGCTGATGAGAAGAACGCCGACACGGCATCTGACCAGGGCTGGTTCTCGCGCAATCGCAGCGGGAAACAACGCAAATTCGATCCCGAGAGTGTGTTGCCCTACGTCGAAAGTGAACAAACACTCAAGCCTGCCCGGATGCCCCCACCGACCACTGTGTATGATTACATTCCTCTATTAAGGTTCTTCAAGTGGGTTGTACATATTATTCTTCGCAAGGCGCAACCTGGCATGCAAAGGCGGAGGAAGAAGAAGGCATTTGCGGAGATTGTTGAGAGCAATGTTCCTCTTGAGATTTCTTTGATTCTTCAAGGGTAAGTATCTACGTGTCTGCGAATCGAGAGTCCAGCGCTAATCTGTCTTTTACCCAGCTACTTCGCATGTGAGAATCTGCCGAACACTCAGAACTCGTCTTCAACGCTAAATGATGGACAGTCCTTCTTAGGAGTGGTTTGCTGCAGCCAGCATCTGCGACTGGTTTCCTGACGACCCTCAACTCCCTTCAGGACACTCTGTCCAACTTGGAGCGGATTTGCAATACCCCATTGCCGTTTGCATACCAAATACATCTGAGGATGTCGTTGTGGTATGTGGCGACTACGTTTCACTCACCAAACTCACTCACTCACTTTCAAATAGGCTTTATCTATTCCTCTTGCCAGTGAGTGGCTATCCCACCAAAGACCAACGGGTTGCTCAGTCAACTACAGTTCCAAGTTTACAATGCCTTCGGGTACCTCACCATTCCAGGCACGGCGTTCGCTTCATTCTTGTATCTAGGATTCCTGGAGATCGGACAAGAAATGTAGGAGCTTTTTGTCTAACCTTCAACCATCCGCTAAACGACAACTCTCTACCGCCAGTGAAAACCCTTTCAACTACGACCTCAATGATCTCGGTTAGTTGTCTCCCTACATTCTGCTCCCCTTGCGAGGTTTGCTTACCATTCTTCTAGACCTTGACAACTTCTGCCTCTCAATCCAGCGCGAGCTGCACGAGATCACTGCTGTAAGACTTTCTTCGATCACCGGAATGAGCACTAAACTCACTTTGGACCATTTAGCACCCGAACCCCGAACCTAGGGACTTCGTCTTCAATGCAACGTATGTCCATCATCCCTCGCCCCTTCTCTTCTTGGCCC
>NW_001890295.1:0-5030 GCF_000143565.1 Laccaria bicolor S238N-H82 | reverse complement strand
CCATATATATGTTCCGGAAAACTGCGAAATGCCCGGAACATTAATTTGAATGCACATGGGACATCCAAAAAACATCCTGGATGTCCGCATAAATGTTCCGAAAAAAATGCGAAATGCCCGGAATGTTAATTGGAAGATATGCGGGACATCCAGAAAGCACATGGTCATTGATTCAGGACATCTGAAAAGCACCCTGGATGACCATATAAATGTTCTGGAAAAATGCAAAATTCCCGGAACATTAATTAGAATACACATGGGACATCTGAAAAACATCCTGGATGTCTGGATAAATGTCCCGAAAAAAATGCGAAATGCCCGGAACATTAATTGGAATATACACGGGACATCCAAAAAGCACCTTGGATGTCCCGGAACATTAATTGGAATATATATGGGACATCTGTTAATTGGAATATACACAAGACATGCAAAAAGCACATGAACATTGATTCAGGACATCCGAATGGCACCCTGGATGTCCACGTAAATGTTCCAAAAAAATGCGAAATGCATGGAACACTAATTGGGACATCCGCAAAGCATTCTGGATGTCCACAATTGTCTGAAGTTCCATTGTATAAACTGAATGCCACTGAACGACCTCATCTACAAGTGAACATCACCAAGTTCCGCAAAGTGAGAGAACATCAGCATTTTCTGCAAAGTGCATAAGGAGCTCCATGCTTGATATCTTGGTTATCTGAGTGATTTTATACATTGCTTTTGGGTACTAGAAATTAGGGGAATAGCTCATATGCACATCCTAGGAAAAGCTCATAGGCACTTTATGTTTCTTGACACAGGAAGGTTTTCTGTCCTAGAACATCATACCCTTCATTTCAAGACCTTCACATTGTCTCAGGAGATTTAACTAGAAACCAGATTCCTATATGGACACCAGGGGTGCTTTTCTGACATTTTGTGGATATTAAATGTCATTCCCTGGACATTTTGCATTTTTTTTGGGACATCCAGAGTTGTTTTTGAGGTCCAGTGTATTTAAACTATTGCCTGGGAGATTTTGCATTCTCCCAGGACATTTATATCTATACCAGGGTTGCTTTTCTAATGTCCTGTGGATGTTAAAACCAGTGCTCCATAGATTTCACATTTCTGGGACATTTATATGGACATCAGTGTTGCTTTTTTGACATCTTGTGGGTATGAAAAGTCATGCCCCAGACAATTTGCATTTTTGTGGGACATCCGAGGGTGTTATTTGGATGTCCTGTGGGTATTTAAATCAATGCTTTGGACATTTCACATTTTCTTCGGACATTTCACATTTTCTTCGGACATTTACATGGCTACCATGGTTGTTTTTCTGATGTCCCATTGCTCCGGACATCTCGGATTTTCCCAGAACATTCATGCGGCCATCCAGGGTTGTTTACAGATGTCCTCTGTATATTGAAACTAATTCTCCGGACATTTCGCATTTTTCCGGGACATTTGTACCACTACCAGGGTTGTTCTTCTGATGTTCTGTAGATAATCAAGTTATTGGTCCGGACATTTCGCATTTTCCCAAAACATTTATGTGGGTGCTTTTTGGATGTCCTCTGTATATTGAAACTAATGCTCCGGACATTGTCAGAGTTTTCTAATTCGGCATCTCAACCGGTTCTAACTTGTTGTGGATGTTCCTATCAAAATTGCTGTCATAATTAAGAGCAACCAAAGAGTTTTTGGTTACAATTTTGGTCCCATCCAGGGTGGCAACCTGGTTGCAACAGGTGGCAACAGGAGTTCCGGCATGATTGTAGCCAATTTTGGGCTAAAAAATGGAAAAATAAAGAACTTTCAACAGTTAGCACTGGTTAGAATGCCGATTCAATGCCATCCCAATTTCGGCTGGTTGTGACAAAAGAAATAAATCTCCAACAATTTCGCATGTTTATGGGACATATGCTCTGGAGATAATGTATTTCGGAACTCCCTCTCCTAATTTCACCATCCATTTTTGCCTAAGACATCTGGCATCATTTGGCCCAATGATAAACATTAGGTGTTTTTACACCTTTGGGCCAATCAACAGCACCATAGTCTAGTTGCTCATTGGGCCCATTTGGGTAGTCCTATGACCCATAGGACAATTGACCAAGTTGTACTTTTATGGTACTATAGGGACACCTATGTCTACTTGTGTTGAATACAGAGCTGGAGAGATGGTGCCTGATGCAGAAGAGCTTGATCCAGATGCAGGAGAGAACAATGAAGGCCAGGTTCAGCCCACAAAGAAGAGAAAGTATATCACTCAAACAGAATACTTTCACTACCACCTTCATCCCCACTGTGATGAATCACCCCATATTTTTATGGCTGGCAAGCTTTTTCAGGAGTATATTGTTGATGCATGGGCATTCTGCGAACAGGCACATTTGCTGTACATCCAGTACCACCACAAATGAATTATGGTCAGAGTTATGTCAGGGTGTCGTTAATGCTCTAGCATCGGATGCAACAGCAAATGAAATATGGCAGCATACCATTCTTTCTTCCACATTTGTTGGAGGTACATGCTATATGATCCAAAACTGCCAGGATGCTCTTGCAATCAATCGTCACTTTCATGGCACTGATCTCTTCATCACCATCACTGCAAATCCCAATTGGCCAGAGGTTACTCGGGAACTGCTTCCTGGACAAACTGCTGCTGATTGTTCTGATTTGGTTGTTCATGTCTTCCATGCAAAGGTTACTCAGCTGCTCAAGGATCTGGAAAAGCATGGTGTTATAGGGTGCACAGTTGCCAGAGTGTGGACAATAGAATTTCAAAAGTGTGGTCTCCCTCATATGCATCTCATCCTCTTTCTAGATCCTGCACACAAGCTTCAAACTCCTGAGGAAATTGACTCACTCATTTCTGCTGAGTTTCCAAATGAGCAGGAACCTGAGCTCTATGAATTAATCAAAAATTCATGGTTCACAATCCATGTGGTGCTCAGAATCCTCAGTCACCTTGCATGGATGGAAACAAGTGCTCTAAAAGCTTTCCCAAGCCATTCCGAGACCAAACAACTGTTAGTGATGATTCTTATGCTAATCTTAGGGAGGTCTTTACCTTCCCTGGGTTATTCCATATGGAATCCATGGAATCAATGTTGGCTGAGGACCCAGCCATTTTCTTATTCCATAGACCTCATGGATTCCATATAGAATGACCATGGAATGGTCATGGAATGATTAATTCCATATGGACTCCAACACCACTCCATATGGATTCCATTGGATTCCATGGAGCAGTCCATATGGATTCCATGGATGACCATTATACCATTAGAATACAGTATTTATAGTCTCCTTACTATATTTAAGTAAAAAATAAATTTTACATTTAAGGGAATTGAACTCTCAAGCTCATCAATATTAGCAGTGCTCATACCAACTGAGCCATGCAGGTGTTACTAGAGGGCAAAGTAAAGGTGTACATATACCACTCTGCATCACATGGCATCTCAAATGTGACAGCTGTGGCTGATGTGTTGCCACATCATTTCTTCCTTTCACCACCACCACCACCATCCACCCCACCATCTCAAGCCACGACTGCCCACAACATCAATATCGACAACAAGGACAACCACAACCACAACCACACTGACAATGCACAACCACACTGATGACACATGACCACACTGACAATGCACAATGTCGTCAACAACCACACGGCATGGCAACACCACATCACATGGATGGGAACGCAGATGGGAGGTGACGATGACAAAAGCCCACAAACAGGACAAGCGCCCATGAAAATGAGTGCTGACAAATGTGAACAAGCACCCAGGTCACTTCAGTCACCCAGTGCCAACTGACTATTAGTCATGCAAACTCCACGTAAGTTACATGACTAAATGTCATGGACCATATCTATATTCTAGATATATATGGGTCCTAGAAAGCCCTGAAATCTAAAATATATTTTTGACACATGGACCCTGAAATGTCACACAAAAATTATAATGTCTGTGTCACACCACCAAAATATATTTTGCAAGTGAAATGCAGTAAGGATATATTTTTGGTCAGTGGACCCTGAAATGTCACTGTCACACCTTAGAAATATATTTTTGCCCTGGCTTTGCCTTAGGATATATTTTGTGAAACAGATGTGGTAAGGATATATTTTTCTGGTCTGTAGTGGTGTCAGGGGTCCTAGTTTCAGCAAAAAACTTGTGATTTTTTTTGCTGTCTGGAGTATATATTCTGGAAGATTCTGCAATGACTTCCAGGGGTTTTGGCACTATGTCTAGCTGTGCTCCCAGTATGTATGTAGCAATAAGGGGCATCAATAGCATCTGTGATATACCTGAGTTGCTTAAGTATTATCCACTTCCAATCACACTATGAATACAGTTCACATTACAGATTCATTCATTCTCCTTCAACAATTTTGGGCCTCAATGACATGTATTGAATCACCTTGAAGCTATTCAGTCCAAGATTCCTGAGTTGCTTAAGTACTATCCACTTTGACACTATAGATACAGTTCGCACTATGGAATTTTTTAGCTGCTTAGAAATCCCCTCCACTTCTGCCTCTACTTCAGCTCTGAGGTCTCCATTTGCACCTTATCTGCATACCCCACCCACATCTGTATTACTATCCCCTGCCAGACAAACTCCTGCATGTGATATCAAACATGTTGTCCAATCCACTTTCAAAAACCAGAGTTCACAAAGTTCTTTGTTTCACTCTCCAATTGCACCTTATCTGCATGCCCCACCTACATCTGTATTAGTCAAACCTCTGCATGTGATATCAAACATCTCTCCCAACCTACTTTCAAAAACCAGAGTTCACAAAGTTCTTTGCTCTTTCTCTTTTTCTCTCTCCAGTTGCACCTGATCTGCATACCTCACCCACATCTGTATTACCATCCCCTGCCAGTCAAACCCCTGCATGTGATATCAAACATCTCTCCCACCCCACTTTCACAGACAAGAGTTCACCAAGTTCTTTGTTGTTTCTCTCCTTCTCTTCCTCTCTCCCTGTTTTCCTCTTCTCCTCTCCCTGCCTTCCT
>NW_001890296.1:4124-5167 GCF_000143565.1 Laccaria bicolor S238N-H82 | reverse complement strand
TTATCCTAGATAGACAATATGGAGAGCTGGGTACACTTCATATCCTACCCATCAGTCAGACTCATACTTTGTCCAGAGTTCAAATTGGACTTTTGAACCAAAGTACAAGACCTAGCCTAATTCGAAAATTCACTCTCTGGCTCCCTCTCACCCTGATTTGGAGGTCTTTATTGTCCTCCACTGATTCCTGCCGGATTCCAGCGGAATCCGGGCAATTCCTGGAATTCCGGATAAATCAAATTTGGCAGAGGGCCCTGCCAAATTGATCAAACTATTCCACGGAATTTTGAATGGAATTCAAATTCCGCCGGAATGGTTCCGGTGATCACCCAGAAGGAATGCTCACGGAATCAGACGGAACGGAATTCCTGATGCCCAAATCAAACATCGGTCAACAAACAATGCCACATCTCTCTCCAACCACCATCATCACCGACGCCTACACACCACATCACCAACGTCCACCACCACGCACACCAGCCACAACGATGAGACAACGACGACGGCCACGACGCGGCAAACGACGCCTCAACGCCACATCAACAACCCTAGTAAACAAGCACGGCAACACGTTGCCGCGTCGCTGATAGCGACGTGGCAACCAGACGACGAACGACGATTTCGTCGTTCGTCGTCCTAGGTGAGCACCCCCCCCAAACTCATCCCAACCCAGCTCGCTAACACCACGCCCACAACGAGGGACGGACAGCACGTCAGCGCCCCACCACGTCAACAGAGGGCCACGCCAACAGACGACCCACACACCACCACGTCAACGGACCACCACCACATCAACGGACGACACCCACGTCAACGGACGACGCCCATGTCAACGGACGATGACGACGACGACGACGTCAGCGGACGACGACGCCCATGTCAGCGGACAACGAGCACATAAGCGGACGACGACGACGACGTCAGCAGACAACGCCCACATCAATGGACGACAACGACAACGTCAGCGGACGATGCCCACGTCAACGAAGACACGAAACACTCCATCCACCCTCCCTCTCTTCCCTCCCTCCCTCCTTCTTCCC
>NW_001890296.1:0-2571 GCF_000143565.1 Laccaria bicolor S238N-H82 | reverse complement strand
TGTACGCCGTTACACACTCCCAACCTCAGAATGATCAATCTCACCTGTGTCATCGACCATGCAAAAGGGTACATCAACATCCCTTGTTCCTCCTCAAACACACCCCCTGGTACTCTCAACAACACCACCACACCTCCATCTGTCTGTGCAAACATGTATGCATCTCCAGTGCTGCGGGGAGATGAAGGGGAGACAAAGCAACATCAGGGATATCCAGAAACGATGGCTTGATGGGAAAGAGCATGGGATGTGTTTGAGAGGAGGGAGTGGAGGAAGGAGGATGAAGCAGTTTGTGTTATGATATGAGAGAGGAAGGGAGGAATTGTTGGAATGGATGTTTAATGACATATTGGTTGTACATACCAGATGTATGTGCGGCTGTTGATAGATGATGGTCAGTTTCCAATGAGGGGCTGTAAGGACATGGGAAAGTTGGTAACAAGGATGACCTAGGAAAATGTGTATGAGGTTCAGGACGAACAGTAAAGAGGATTAGTGTTTAAAGGTTCAGTCCATAGGACCGCAAAGAACCGGTGGACAGAACTGAACTGGACCATGGTCCGGTCTTTTTTTCGGTTGCAGTTGCCCCAATTTGGGGTTGGTCCAGTTGCCGGTTGCCTCATTTCAAAAATCTTTTAAAACCGTTCAAAGACCGGTTTTAATCGGTTGCAACCGGTTAAACGGTCACGTGCGTTGCATACCCTTGTAACCACGTTTATTGCCTTTTATTGGGTTTTTGTTTCATAAAAAACGGTTAAGAATTGAGAAAGATATGAGGTCTTATCAGTGCCCCCCCTATTCCTGCAGGAATCCGGTCATTCCGGTGGAATTCCGGTGGATTCCGGTGGAATGGAATTTAGCAGAAGGCCCTGCTAAATTGTTTATTCCGGTGTGTTCCATTCTGGTGGAATTCCAGTGGAATTCCGGTGGATTCCGGAATGTACACCGGAATGTTCCCCGGAATGGTCTTCCCCGGAATGGGCAGGAATAGCATTCCCCGGAATGGGCAGGAACTGCAATCTAGTTATTTTATTGTTTTGTTATGTATTATAGTTTGTTTATTTCCGATGGATAACAAATAATATCTGTTTGGCAATCATGCTCACCAAACACGACCACCCTCTTCCTCCCACCACCACCATGCTCGTCACCGCCGCCAAACACGTCCGTCACCACCACCGCTCATCGTGACCACCACGATCCCTGTCGCTCGACGCCATCCGCATCCGTCGCCCACGCCCACCACAATCCACCACGTCCACATCACCAAGCGCCACGTCACCAACTTCACACGATGAACGCGACATGAGGGGGGGGGGAGGGAGTTCCCATTGCCACGCAATGTGGCAACTAGACGACGAACGAACAACGTCGTTCATCGTCGTCGCTTTCTAGTAAGTCAATTCCCCCCATCCCATCCCATTTTGAATGACACACACCACCATGCCCCCCAGATGACAACCCTAGCACCCGAAGACGAACACGAGCACCCACGAGGCTTCACCACCCACAAATTACTACACGACGCCCACAAATGAGAACCCCACGCCCACGAACAACACCCATCGCTCACCCAGTGCCAAATGCCCACGAAACGGCGCCGACCACCCACCGCTCACGACGACAACGCCCACAGCCCACCCAACAACCACCTGTAAATGAATGCCCACCGCCCATAACGCCCACCGCCCATCGCAAATGCCCATCGCCCATCGCAAACACCCATTGCAAACGCCCACCGCCCATCGCAAATGCCCACCGCCGCCCATCGCAAACGCCCACCACCCATCGCAAATGCCCATCGCAGACGCCCACCGCCCATCAACAACACCCACCGCCGCCCATCGCAAACACCCACCGCCCATCAACAACACCCACCGCCGCCCATCGCAAACGCCCACCGCCCATCGCAGATGCCCACCGCCCAACGTCAACGGCTTAGTTTACAATTTTCATGCATTTCCCTAGAATACCAACAAGGCATGCCTCTGTATTTCATTTTACAGTAAATTCCTGAACCCCAGAACACAACGAGACAGCAGGAATCCCACCTGCTGTCTTGTTTGTTTGCCTGGCTTACATCTCCTGTACATACTTAGAATCAAAATGAGGCGGTGTTTTCACGCTGCCTCTTACTTTGAAATTTTGATTAATTACTGAAAATAGACATCTGAAAGAAACCCTCAACCCTAGCTGTGTGTGTCTAAGTTCCCATGTCTTTCTTCCCTTCCCCCTTCATCTTGCTTCCTGTCCCCTTTGTTCTTGCAGTCCCACTTGGCTCTTATACCTTCTAATCTTGCTGTCTACTGCTATGAGTGCAAGAGAACTTCGATCTTTACAAGCTGGGGTGAATTCTCCCCCCAAACGAGGCCGGAAACATGGCCAATCCAATACTGAGGCAACAAACACCAAGCGTGCCAAGGCCACCACCAAGAATGATGTTGAGGGGAGTGGTGAGGAAGAACCAGAGGCTGGAAAGGGCACCACAAAGGGAAAGAGCGGTGGTAAGAAGGGGAAAAAAGCAAGGTGAGTGGCCTGTTTTATACCAGTACTTGCATACTAACTATTTTA
>NW_001890297.1:3367-4697 GCF_000143565.1 Laccaria bicolor S238N-H82 | reverse complement strand
TCGTCATCCTCGCGTGTTGTGTCATCGTCGTTGTGTCGTCGTCGCGTCGTCGTCGTTGTGTCGTCGTCCGTCCTGTCGCCGTTGCGCATCGTTGTTGCCTTGCGTTCTCCTTGGGCGTTGTCGTCACCTCGTTGTTGTCTCGTCGGCGGGCGTTGTCGACACGTCATCGTGTCATCGTTGTCGTCGTGTTGTCGTGTTGTCCGCGTCGCGCGTCGTTCACACGTCATTGTGTCGTCGTCGTTGTGTCATCGTCGTCGTCGTGTCGTCGTGTCGTCGTCGTGTCGTCGTCGTCGTGTCGTCGTGTCGTCGTGTTGTTGTGTCGTCGTGCCATCCGCGTCGCGTGTCGTGTCGTCGTGGGTCGGTGGCCTGTCGTTGCTGGGGATGGATGTGGTTGAGGACAAAGCGACGTGGGATCGTTGATGATGGCCAAATGATGCGTCGGCGTTTGCCGATGACCGTTTTAGGAAAGCGGTCAAACAGTAGGTATGTATAGTACAAAGTACTTACTTATATTAAAGGCTCCTTGGTGTAGCTGGTTTAGCATTGGGTTCCATATGCTTCAGATCCTAAGGTTGAGTGTTCAATTCCCCCATGTTGCATTTTTTTTATGTTATATATTAATAATAATAACAATGGTCTGCTGGAATTCCGTTGGACTTCTGTTGGATTTGTCCACTGGAATTCCGTTGGCACTTGCTCGTCATTTCCAGTGGACTGGGTGCTAGTTTGCTGTTAGTCCATCAGAAGTCCGTCGGAAAAGTCCGACGGACTTTTCAGTCCGACCAAAAATGCTCGGAAAAGCTTCGGACATTCACCGGAAAATTTGCTGCATTTCAAAGCAGAAAAATATCTGTTCTGCATACCCTCAGTCCGACGGAGTCCGGCCGGAGTCCGCTCGGAAAAGCAGTGGCAGTGTAAAGACCTCGCTTTTTTGATTACAATGTTTGTAGTGTCCGCTTTTTAGACTACAAATGTTTGTAGTCATTGCCTTTGTCATTATAAATGCTTGTAGTGTGCGCTTTTTAGACTACAAATGTTTGTAGTGTCCGCTTTTTTCATTACAGTGTTGTAGTGTTCGCTTTTTGGCCTACAAATGTTTGTAGTCTTTGCCTTTGTCATTATAAAGGTTTGTAGTGTCCGCTTTTTAGACTACAAATGTTTGTAGTGTCCGCTTTTTTGATTACAATGTTTGTAGTGTCTGCTTTTTAGACTACAAATGTTTGTAGTCTTTGCCTTTGTCATTATAAAGGCTTGTAGTGTGCGCTTTTTAGACTACAAATGTTTGTGGTGTCTGCTTTTTTCATTACAGTGTTGTAGTTTCTGCTCTTTG
>NW_001890297.1:0-1021 GCF_000143565.1 Laccaria bicolor S238N-H82 | reverse complement strand
AAGACTTTGGATTGGACAGATTCACTCAGCTTCAATAAATTGGACCAAATATTATGACAAAGAACCAAACACTCAGGACAACAATACCTGATTCCATCATATGTAGTTTTTAAGAAAATTGAGATTATATGGTGTTGTTGGCCATACTATATGTACATGCTATGTAAGTAGGTAGGACTGCCTGATTGGCCCTACTGGGCAAAATATATTTAACCTATTATTGGGAGGATTCATATTAATGGCTTTTTAGAAATGAAAAAACCCTCAATTGAACTGATTTCCAAAGGTTGGAGTTGACTATCTAGCCTCCACTTGGAGTTGGAAATCTTAGAAAAAACCTGAAGAACCTTTCCACTTTTCTTTGCTTCTCAATGACCACTTCATCCCAATAGATGTGGTATTGTTTGATTTGGATGAATATTTGTTGAAATCAAAAGGACTGGGAAAGATATGTATCATTAAATGGCTTTGGATGCATGAGAAAGCTGGGATAAAGCCTATTTAAATTCATTTTCAATAGATGGTTTGGACTATCTAGCCTCAATTTGTAGCTCAATATCTCAAGAAAAACATGGAGAACCACCCCACAAAAAATGGTACCCAATGGACCAGTATTGCAGCCTGCAGAATTTATTTATTTATTTTGGAAAAGGACCCCAGACACCCAGTGACAGCTTTGGTATGATGGTATCATACCATCTGGTATGGTATAACATGACATGGTATGGTATGGTACCTTGGTATTGGTATGAGTGGGATATGGTATGAGTTTTCCATTCCATGGTACCATGGTATTGGTATGGTGCTCACATACCACTCTGGAATGGGTACCATTGAGGTACCCTTAAATCCAAGAATTCATATACCTGAGAGGTACCCTAAAATGGGTGACTGAAGTGACTGTTTCAGACTATGCTTTCGAGCTCAAAGAACTTTTCAACATGATTGGCGTCATAGATGAACGCGAGAAAGTTGTCAAATTTTGGAACGGGCTCCGTGCCCCCCTCCAAAAACAACTCTG
>NW_001890298.1:0-4719 GCF_000143565.1 Laccaria bicolor S238N-H82 | reverse complement strand
TAGATATAGTTGAAGATATATCCTGGTTCAGGATATAGTTGAAAAATATATCTTGATCAGAATGTAGTTGGAAAATATAGGATATAGTTGAAAAATAATGTATGTTGATTCAAGATATAGTTGAAATATATATCTTGGTTCAGGATTTAGAGGAAATATATAACATATATGTAGTTGAAAAATATATCCTGGTTCAGAATGTAGTTGGAAAATCATGTATCTTAATTCAGGATAAAGTTGATAAATATATCTTGGTTCAGGGTATAATTGAAATATTCAGGATACAATTGAGAAATAATGTATCTGGGGTGGGATGTTGATTTTCCAGACACAACATTAGGGTGTTTCACAGTAGGCCAACTGGCAACCAACTTTTGCAAAGTTGGAAGGATAAAGTTTGGCCAACTTCATCAAGTTGGGATCCAAATTGTGGTCCCGATGCCAATTCAGAGCCAACTTTGATCCCAACTTCACCTCTCAACTTCCCATGTGTCCAAAATAGGCAAAAATTTGCACTCGGAAGTGATTTCAAGCACAAATCAGCCCAACTTCATGTTTTCGGCAGTTCCAGGTGTTTCACAGTAGAGTTGGCCAACTTTCCCATCAAATTTGTTGAAGTTGGCCCACAAGTTTGGATCAAAGTTGAAAGCAAAGTTGGCCTACTGTGAAACACCCTATTGGAGAGGAAAGCTGGTAAGTTGGTTGTATTTGGAAGTGTTCCTCTTGCTAAACTAAAGTGATGGAGTTGTTTGGGGTGGGATGTCAATTTGCCAGACACATCGGCATTGGATGTCAAAAGTTCTCTAATGCGGACTGTATCCATAGTGTCATTTGAAGTGGATAAGAAGGGAACCATATAAAATACAAAGAAGAACCCCATATTATGACATGGTGAACAGAATTTGTTAGAGGAGAATGGAATTTGTTGTCCATGAATTTACAATCAAGAGTCAAGGGAAAGAGAAAGAGAGAGAGGAGGAGAGGGAGAGGAAGGAGAAAGAGAGAAACAACAAAGTACTTTGTCAACTCTGACAAGCTAAAAAATTGTGTAATGTGAACTGTATTCATAGTGTTATTTGAAGTGGATGATAGTTAGGCAACTCAGATGTTATGGAAGGGGGTGTGGCAAAATAGCTTCAATATAGCAGCATGGTGCTGTATTAAGAACAATTCCAGATGTTTCTGAACTTGTTGACGAGGAAGCACTCATATGACACCACCATGTCCCCACCTGAGGTAGAAGTCAATCATAAGTCGACAAGAAAGTATCACCCTCTTCCAAAACAAGCAGAAGTCAAATGTTCAAGATGGGATGTCAGTTTGCCAAACAGATCAGCATAGAGATGCTATTGATGCTCCTTATTGCTACCTACATACTGGGAGCACAAGCCAAACATAGTGCCAAAACCCCTGGAAGTCATGGCAGAAACTTTCAGAATATATACCCCAGACAGCAAAAAATCACAAGTTTTTTTGCTAAAACTAAGACCCCTGACACCACTACAGACCAGAAAAATATATCCTTACCACATCTGTATCACAAAATATATCCTAAGGCCAAGCCGGGGCAAAAATATATTTCTAAGGTGTGACAGTGACATTTCAGGGTCCACTCACTGAAAATATATCCTTACTGCATTTCACTTGCAAAATATATTTTGGTGGTGTGACACAGACATTATAATTTTTGTGTGACATTTCAGGGTCCATGTGTCAAAAATATATTTTAGATTTCAGGGCTTTCTAGGACCCATATATATCTAGAATATAGATATGGTCCATGACATTTAGTCATGTAACTTATGTGGAGTTTGCATGACTAATAGTCAGTTGGCACTGGGTGACTGAAGTGTTCTAGGCCTGATTTGGAAATCTCTCTGTCATGCTTCAGCAAGCTTTGTGGGCCATTTGAGAAGCATCTGTGCCCAAAACTCAAGAGATAGGTAGAAGCACTTGGCATGGACATTTCACAACACCCATATTAACTGTAACCCCTTGGAAGCAGGGTTTCTGGGAACCATATTGACTATATGTCTCTTAATTTTCACAGTTTCTTGAAGTTTTATTAGCCATTAAATGCTTTATTCCTGGCAATGTGGTCAAATCAGATCATGGAACAGTAATAGTTATGTATATGTACAATACTATGACAATAGATACCTTCTCCTATCAATCCTGGGCAATATTTGCAACTGCAAATGTCCAAGGAGGGGAATCAATTCAAATTCACTTTTTTGGGGAGACTATAGAATTTTATATCTCAGAGACTTTATGGGGCTTATGACAATAGCAGGGAGATTGAGTGTTTAAAATATATCTTCTTCAAATTGTGAATTGCTTCGAGTAGGTTGCAGTCATTCAGAATTTCCCATTTTGTCAAATCCCATTTTTGGAAGTTGTCACAGTGAATGCTCTGCCTTATCCTGAGTTTTCATTCATTCATCCCCAGACTTGGTATGTACAATCTACACCTCCTTAGCTATGTCTCATACACCATAGCTTAGTTCTGAAAATGTTTGGTTCTTGTGTTACAGCACCAACTTTGTCCAAAAAATGACCAGACATTCTTTTTTCCCAGTTAGTGTATGTCAATTCATGAACATTTCATTTGCAGTTGCACTGTCAAATGTTTAATCAATGTTATATATTTCCCTAACAAAGAAAACATCACCAAATTACTTCCCAAACCACTCCAACACACTCTTCATGTATGCTGGATCAAAATGCTTCAACTAGACATCAGTCAATGGAGGGTGTTAGAAGGTGACCCATCATCATTGCCTTCTATGGCTATGTCCAAACCTGGACAGTGAGACAACTCAATACTATTCTCTCTGTACCAGGTATGAACTCTCTAACTACTTAAACTGAATGATATTCTCACTGTACCAGATATTATAAATACATGTGTTTAAGAATAGCTGTTTGAGATTCTCAAAACATGTAATGAGCAATGTTGCTTGGAAAGTTTGAGTAGACCCATGTTGGATATGAATGTAAAAAGATACACTTGAAATAGAGTGGGTCAGATCTATTGTACATCCTACTGAAAATCCAAATGAGAATCTATGATATGAGAAATTTTGGAATATTTCAATACCTTGCTCTTCAATATGTTGTGAAATTTATTTGCAATTTTGGTAAGATGGTGAGCTAATACTATGTATATGAAAATTAACTAGACTCTATAGTAAACAAGACTCACACTTTTTCTTTGATTCAGTCCTTGACATATTTGTATTGGTTTGAGATCTAATTTCTGCAAGGAATGCCACTGCTTTGGCTGTTTCTGGATGTTCTTCTCCAAAAATCTGCTTTCTTGCATCTACAACTTGGAACTCCATCCTGGCTGAATCTTGGTACTTTTGTTGATGATAAAATGTTATGGCTAGATTTTCCATTCCATTGACTGTATGAGGGTGATCTTCTCCAAGAAGTCTGTTTCTCATATCTAGAACTTTGATTTCAAGCTTCTCTGCATCTGCATATTTTCCTAGACTGCTATATGTAGCTGCAAGATTACCCATGGCCCAGATTGTATCTGGGTGCTCTTCTCCAAGAAGTCTGTTTCTCATATCTAGAACTTTGATTTGAAGCTTCTCTGCATCTGCATATTTTCCTAGACTCCTATATGTATCTGCAAGATTATTCATGGCCGAGATTGTATCTGGGTGCTCTTCTCCAAGAAGTCTGTTTCTCATATCTAGAACTTTGATATCAAGCTTCTCTGCATCTGCATATTTTCCTAGACTGCTATATGTATTTGCAAGATTATTCATGGCCGAAATTGTATCTGGGTGCTCTTCTCCAAGAAGTCTGTTACTCATATCTAGAACTTTGATTCAAGCTTCTCTGCATCTGCATATTTTCCTAGACTGCTATATGTATTTGCAAGATTATTCATGGCCGAAATTGTATCTGGGTGCTCTTCTCCAAGAAGTCTGTTACTCATATCTAGAACTTTGATTTCAAGCTTCTCTGCATCTGCATATTTTCCTAAACTGTGGTATGTATCTGCCAGGCAATCCATAGCTGTGATTGTCTGTAGGTGCTCTTCACCAAGAGTCTGTACTCTTGAATCCAGCACTTTGATTTGAAGCTTCTCTGCCTCACTGTAATACCCCTGCTCCCTCAACATTTCCCCAATTTTTTTATGAGCATCATCGAAGTATATATCAACCATTTTCTTCTTTGTCATCACACTTTGCTGCATATTGGCCCTCAAATGAGTGACCAGAATCCTTCTGAACTGATATGGCTGCTCATTGAAGTCTTCTGGAAGAGAGCAAGCTAACATTCCATATGCCATCAAATAGTATTTCTCTCTATCTTCTAAGGACATTCTGTCTCTTCCCCATGCATGAATGAGCGGGTGCATGGTATAGATGCCTTTGGATGAGACCAGTTTGATCAGGCTAAAGGACAGTAATACTCGGACTCCCTCTTTGAAGAGGTAATTATCCCATTTTCCTGTTTTGTGAAGCTGAAGCAGTGTGCGGTCTATTATGGAGGTTGCAAGAGGCAAGGATGACCTCTGCTCATTATCTCCATATTCCTGAGTAGCAGCATAAGAAAAGATTTCTTCTGTAATACCATCAAAGTGAAAGAAGGCAAACATTGCCAGCAGAAACATTGCACTCTTAGCTGCCTCAGCTTCTTGAGAATCATCATTTTTAGCTCTTGCCTGAATTTCTTTAAATGATAGCTCCCAAGTCCCAT
>NW_001890299.1:2050-4686 GCF_000143565.1 Laccaria bicolor S238N-H82 | reverse complement strand
TTAAGTTGTGAGATATACATTTTAGGCCTTTCTGTGACATTCCTGTCCATTCCTGTGGATTCCTGTCCATTCCTGTGGATTCCTGTGCCATTCCTGAGGATTCCTGTGCCATTCCTGAGGATTCCTGTGCCATTCCTGAGGATTCCTGTGCCATTCCTGAGGATTCCTGTGCCATTCCTGAGGATTCCAGTGGAACACCTTCATTCCTGCAGGAATCAGTGGGGCATGACGAAGTACTGTGTTTTATCAACAGAATTCTATACAAATAGATTTAGATTGACCCCTGTTCGATCCAATTCAATATTACACATGTACACAGCATGATTTTTAGTGTGGGTCAGCATTGCAAATTGCCTGAAATATAACTAACTCGATTGATACTACAACAAGTACTGTGATTCAGCCTCATTGAGCTTGATTTTGACTGGGCCTCAGGCCTCAGGTCATGTGCCACCTACTCTGTTGTAACAGATTGAGCTAAGCATGTATAAGTGCTCAGCAACTCTCCCCCACTTCAGTCTCAGCTCAGGTCTTGTGACTCACAAAATTGACAAGTCTGGTTGTGGAGGCTCTTGACAACACTTGTGAGGCTGCAATTACTGCCAGCTCCAGCCATGAAGCTGAACAGAGATGCTGCATCATCAGGTAAATGAGGCTACCTGTCTCACAAAATAACCACTCCCCTGTCCAATTCAAAGTTAAAATATTATTCTCAATATACCTTGAATGACATCTCATAACTCTACATCCATATTAATTCATGTAAGTCATGTACAAAGAGTGTGATAGGCAGCTACAGTACTTCCATAGAGTCTAGAAACCTAGATTATCTTCTAGATGTTTGATGGACAGGGTTTGAAAATATATTCAGCTAGCTTTCTAAACAGTACAAGTTCTGCAGCACAGCCCTGATATCTGCTGGAGGAGTAACAATTCAAAAAGTCATTGGAAGTCCATCCCTGCTGGTATGTAAAGCACTGGCATCAGGGCGCATGAGTGGTACCACCAAGCATGAGTCAGGGGACAGACTTACATTGCATATTATTGCAGGATTGTTCCCTTGTGACACTGCAACTTTAAGCTTCACTGTGAGATTTCATAGTTGTAGTCGCCACTTTGCCAAAATCCTGTGATCAATTGCAGGCAGCAATTCAAAATCTCACCAAGGTCTCAAGGTTCAAGTTGACATCTGCCATTGTGTCAATGCTGCTAACTGGCACGAAATTGAATAGGCCCTAAGCTGTGCTATACCTGGGAATAAATTATGTTCCCAAAGTTCAGCCTTCAATTGTATCACATTATTTATTATATATAAAAATATAAAAATGCACCTCCAGGAATTGAACACTTGAGCCCACAGAACACATTGGCCAAGAAAACTGCACAGTTAACCATTGAACCACAAGGGCTTAGATATATAGTGCAAACCAGCACTATATATGCCCCTGACACTCAGCACGTTCCACACACTGAACACACGTGCTGGTTCTTTGTTGACATGTCAACCATCCTTTCTTCCCCCCCACCACCATCTCATTCATGCAACCCACAGACCACCACTCACTCCCCACACCCACCATTGTGCTCAATGCCCACTGTCATCATCCACCACCCACCATCGTCCTCAAACCCACACCCATCTCACTTCAGGCAAACCAACAACACCAATGACATGGCGACACCATGTCACCACCAGCTACCTGCTGAATGAGTGCCTGGCACATCGACAATACATGGAGACGACAATGATGTGGCACATCAATGGACGTGCCACGTCGTCCAGATAGTGACAATGCCTCATTGAGGGTGAGTAAGCAGCCTGCCTCCCCCTTTCCTCCTTTCACACCGAATCCAGGGGCCACGTTGCCATCAGCAACATGGCAATCTTTCATGGTCACCTATGAACAACAGCCATCCCAAAAACACCTGCCCACCCAAAATGAGCTACCTCCCTGCCTCCTATCGACAACAATGCCCCCAGACAATGCATACCACTCAAAAACAATGTATACCACCTGCAAACAATGTATACTGCCAACAAACAATGCACATGACCACCACAATATCTGCATCCACATCCACAACACATCCACGTACACCACCACAATGAAAACAAGCACCCATGTTTAACAAACAGGTGCTCACATATGATAATGAACCCCAATGTACGAAACTGACCACCCACCCACAAAGAAGACCACTCACATACAAAGACAAAGATGAGCCCTTTAGGACAGATAAGTACTCACCATTGTTTCCCCCTCCCCCCTCTTCTACACTCTATCCATCAACCTACTTCCTTCCCCTCCCTACTACCTCCATCACTCCCCTCCCCTCCATCACTCCCCTCCCCTCCATCACTCCCCTCCCCCACCATCACTCTCTTCTCTTCCTCCCTCCCCCTCCCTCCATCACTCTACCACTCCCTCTCCCTACCATTTCCTACCCTCTCCATCACTTTCCACAATTCCCCTCCCCCTCAAAGTAGTAAAATACATCTATGTATTTATGTTCAATAGCAATATCAGATGTCATTTTTAGGATTGAGTTAGCAGAGTCAGCTTAAGTAACATGATATCTGGGATTTTTTTTAATTTGGACAAGGCAAAGTCAGTACTTTACAGTGCCCCACCTAT
>NW_001890299.1:0-1483 GCF_000143565.1 Laccaria bicolor S238N-H82 | reverse complement strand
GGACAAGAAAGAGGCAAGGGACCAGGCTTTGGAGAAGGAAAGAGGCAGGGAGAAGAAATTAAGTCTATATTTAAGGAAGGGGGGAGGTAGGGCAAGGGGTGGAGAGTGATGGAGGGAGAGGGGAGTGATGGAGAGGGTAAGGAGTGGTGGAGAGGAGGGGAGGGAGTGGTGGAGGGGGATGGAGAGGAGTAAGGGAGTGGGAGGTGTCGACACTTCATTTTCGCACTTCAGTCACCCACTACCAACTGACTATTAGTCATGCAAACTCCACATAAGTTACATGACTAAATGTCATCGACCATATCTAGATTCTAGATATATATGGGTCATAAAAAGCCCTGAAATCTAAAATATATTCTTGAGACATGGACCCTGAAATGTCACACAAAAATTATAATGTCTGTGTCACGCCCCCAAAATATATTTTGCAAGTGAAATGCAGTAAGGATATATTTTTGGTGAGTGGACCCTGAAATGTCACTGTCACACCTTAGAAATATATTTTTGCCCTGGCTTGGCCTTAGGATATATTTTGGGAGACAGATGTGGTAAGGATATATTTTTTGGGTCTGTAGGGGTGTCAGGGGTCCTAGTTTCACCAAAAAAACTTGTGATTTTTTTGCTGGCTGGGATATCTATTCTGGAAGATTCTGCATTGATTTCCAGGGGTTTTGGCAGTATGTACACTGACTGGGCAAAAAGAATGTCCCATCATTTTTTGGACAAAGTTAGTCCTGTAACGCAAGAACCAAACATTTTGAGAACTACAGTCTGGTGTATGAAACATAGCCAAAAAGGTGTAGATTGTACATACCAAGTCTGGGGATGAACAAGTGAAAAGTCATGATAAGGCAGGGAATTGACTGTGACAAGTGCCAAAAATGGGATGTAACAGAGTGGGAAATTCTGAATGACTGCAACCTACTGAAAGCAATTCACAACTTGAGGAAGAGATATTTTGAACACTGGATCTCCCTGCTATTGTTATAAGCTTCATAAAGTCTCTGGGCTAGAAAATTTTATATCCTCCTCTAAAAGGTAAATTTGAACCTGTTCTCCATTTTATGTATTTTTCACTCAATATATTTGTTGGAATGAGGTAAAATGACTCCCCATCAATGTTTGTAATGTGTATAATACAAAGGTTGGTAGAAATATTAAAATGAACATTGCATGATGTCCGTAGAAGCTAATTTCCAGAGTTTTTCTGGAAGTAAACAAGTATCTACAACATTGGTCCTTCTTTTCTGCAAGAAGAAAAAATGCTACCATCCTTTTGAATTGATCCATGGAGACTCAGGATGTCTTTTAAACAATGCCTAAAGTATAGCATGATAGCAAATAAATTTACACTGGGTATAACTTGAAAAGTCCCAAATAAATTTCCAGAGTTTTTCTGGAAGTAAACAAGTATCTACAACATTGGTCCTTCTTTTCTGCAAGAAGAAAAAATGCTACCATCCTTTTGAATTGATCCATGTAG
>NW_001890300.1:2970-4640 GCF_000143565.1 Laccaria bicolor S238N-H82 | reverse complement strand
GGTTATATAGAAAAAAATTGCTAGAATTTTAATAGCCATATGGTGTAGCGGAAATATTGCTGCTGAGAATTCACGTGACATCTCCCGAGGCTAGAGTTCAATCCTTATGCATCCACTTATTTTTATATATATTATAATAACAACAACAAATATTGGAATTCATTGGAATCTGTTGGAATCTGTTGGAATTTGAGTGGAATATATTAAATGTACTTTCCATTGGAATTCCATGGAATCTGGTTGGAATTCCAATGGATTCCAATGGAAACTGTTCCGGGAGGCTCCCGGATTCCAACCATTTCCACTGGATTCCATCGGATTCCATTGGAATTTCCATGGAATTGGAAACCAGAATCATGGAATTCCGACATTCCACTTGGAATCTGCCAGAATCCACCGGAACTCATGGGGGATGGTAAAGACCTCTCATTGTGAACCTCAGCCAACACCAACAGCCCTGGAGGTCTGGTTCCATGGGGCCAACTTCTCTTTGCCATTGTGAGAAGCGCAAGAACGGCGAGTGGTGGAAGGCTCAGAAATGGGCGTATAGTACCCTGGAGCGTTTATGTCATCGGTATGTGCACATCTTGGTTTGTTGCCAGTCGTGCTTGTTCAAGCGTGACCTTGATAGCTTCAGAAAACCATCTGAACTTCGAATTCCTAGCATAATGAGAATATGGAGCGTTTGTGAAACTCCTTGTTACGATGTTCGCTCCGGAGTTTCTCAACATCTATCTTCGCCAGGCAGAGCTTTGTGTGTCAAACCAGGCATAGCTTTCCAAGAAGTCTCAACATCAGATTTTCATGTTCTTTAATGAATGGTATGTACCCTCCTCTCTCTCGTTGAAGGTGGCTTCTGATGCCAGGCAATGTTAGCATGAAACCCAAGTCGACTTGGACCCTTCTCAAGCCCCATTTCGAAAACTTGGTTTCCACCTTTGTGTTTGCCCAACTTTCTTTCAACGATCACGCTACAAAGGAGGAGCTTTGGGAGAACGATCCTGTGGATTATATCCGCGTCTCAGTCAGTACTATATCCATGTCTCAGTCGGTACTATATCCGTGTCTCAGTCGGTATGTACCACTCTTATATGTGATTGAAGCCTGGAAGATGACTTTTTTTCACTAGACAAATACAAGGTGTACGCTATGCCCATATCAGCAGCCACGACCTTTTTATTCTCACTTATTGTGAGCCGAACTAAAGTGACGTTCATGCCTATCCTTGGGTTCATTAATACCATTCTTCGTTCGTGAGTCTTTTCCCTTTGGCTCCACGAAAATGTTGGAGAGGTGCCGAGTGACTCAGAGGGAACGCGTAGACACAGACGACATGGTGGTATGGACTCAAGAACCTACAAACACGACGTGACATGTAAATGTGTATGTAATGACCCTCTGACACCTATGCAAGACCCCGAACACCAGGGGGGATGGAGTATGCATCTGCCAGGATGCACTACTCCAATGTGTACAATTAACTGCTTGTCTTTCAGAAATCCAGCAGCACTCCAGAAGTCTGGAGCTTTGAACACAATCACTGTGTTGGGCCTGTACATCATGCATCACTCGGACATGAAGCGCAACGTGGAGCAATTCATGCTTTGGTTTTTCACATCAGAGCTTTCGAGCCCTGAACCCCGTCTTAGAGCTATCATAAGCCTCTCTCT
>NW_001890300.1:0-1996 GCF_000143565.1 Laccaria bicolor S238N-H82 | reverse complement strand
GTCACTACTGGCTACCACCTTTTATCATATAAATAAGGTAACTGCCTAGAGGTCATTGTGTATAAGTCCACAGTCTTTATGATAGGGAATCATTCCAGTTGCCATGTCTTTTCATTATCATAAAGCCTGCGCTTTTTTTCATTAATTGTAGGCAAGGCCTTAGACCTCCATCTCATTATGTACCTGGTCAATATCATTGCGATTTTCATTAGCCACTTGGGCAATATCATTGGAAATTTCATTAGCTACTTGACTGATATCATTGCAATTTTCATTAGCCATTTGGAAGTTATCATTGGAAATTTCATTAGCCACTTGGGCAATATCATTGGGAATTTCATTAGGCACCTGGGCAATATCATTGCAATTTTCATTAGCTTAGTTGGGCAATATCATTGGAAATTTCATTAGCTACTTGACTGATATCATTGCAATTTTCATTAACTATTTGGGAATTATCATTGGAAATTTCATTAGCCACCTTGGCAATATCATTGTGATTTTCATTAGCCTCTTGGGCTATATCATTGGGAATTTCATTAGGAACCTGGGCAATATCATTGTGATTTTCATTAGCTATTTGGGAATTATCATTGGAAATTTCATTAGCCTCTTGGGCAATATCATCGGAAATTTCATTAGCCACCTTGGCAATATCATTGCGATTTTCATTAGCCTCTTGGGCAATATCATTGGGAATTTCATTAGGCACTTGGGCAATATCATTGGGAATTTCATTAGGCACCTGGGCAATATCATTGCAATTTTCATTAGCTTAGTTGGGCAATATCATTGGAAATTTCATTAGCTACTTGACTGATATCATTGCAATTTTCATTAACTATTTGGGAATTATCATTGGAAATTTCATTAGCCACCTTGGCAATATCATTGTGATTTTCATTAGCCTCTTGGGCTATATCATTGGGAATTTCATTAGGAACCTGGGCAATATCATTGTGATTTTCATTAGCTATTTGGGAATTATCATTGGAAATTTCATTAGCCTCTTGGGCAATATCATCGGAAATTTCATTAGGCATGTGGGCAATATCATTGCGATTTTCATTAGCTAACTGGGCAATATCATTGGAAATTTCATTAGGCACCTGGGCAATATCATTGCGATATTCATTAGCTATTTGGGAATTATCATTGCAATTTTCATTAGCTTAGTTGGGCAATATCATTGGAAATTTCATTAGGCACATGGGCAATATCATTGCGATATTCATTAGCTATTTGGGAATTATCATTAGAAATTTCATTAGCGCTCTTGGGCAATATCATTGGGAATCTCATTAGGCACCTGGGCAATATCATTGCGATTTTCATTAGCTACTTGGGCAATATCATTGGAAATTTCATTAGGCACCTGGGCAATATCATTATGATTTTCATTAGCCTAGTTTGGCGATATTATTGCGATTTTCATTGGCTACTTGGGCAATATCATTGGAAATTTCATTAGGCACCTGGGCAATATCATTGCGATTTTCATTAGCTACTTGAGCAATATCTTTGGAAATTTCATTAGCTGCTTGGGCTATATCATTGTGATTTTTGGTCATCAGGAGGGTGGGTGGTCACATGACCTATTTCCAAAAATGGTCAAAAAGCGAAAATTGTAGCCCTGCACTGTAGCTTCCTGAACCTGTTGGAATTATGTTCTAAAGTGCTCCCATTGTGGAGATATAACATAAAGTCTTTTTCTCATCACCGGCTTTTTTTGACCTTTTTGCATTTTTCTCCATGAGAACAACACCAAACAAAATGATTTTAACACATTTAGAAAGCTAAGAGAAAGGGCTACAATTCTTGTATCATGGGGAAAATGACCAAAAAAGGAAGGTGCATACCCTAACAGGTAAATTGACACTGACATATTATAAAAGATTGCAGGTAGACTACAAAAGTCAGTTATGGACTACAAAGTGTACTAGTAGACTACAAAGACCACAAAAAGTCAGACATGGACTACAAGCTTACTGATAGA
>NW_001890301.1:0-4605 GCF_000143565.1 Laccaria bicolor S238N-H82 | reverse complement strand
AGGGGAGGATCCCTGCATGTGAATCAAATTAGACGTGATACCAGAAAGCTTAACATAACGTACGGTATAGTCTGGATTGGTATGAAGGTATCTGCATCTTTCCCCGTCAGGACAGATACCCTTCAGAAAACGACGGCATAGTTGTCGAGATGAGCCACTGGAGGTGGGCTCATTGGGCATTGCAATGCATAGGTGGGCGTTGTGAGGAAGGACAGATTCGGCGTTTAAGCTCGGATTACGCCCACATTGCGCCACACACTGTGCTGCAGTCAAGTTTGGAATTTTACGGCACACTGCGTCAAGTTGCCGAATGCACTATACGCAAGCTATAGAGTATAACAACACTCGCACCATCTATTCCATCACTTTAATAATGTTTTGGAAGCTTCCGAGTCAAGGGTAGAGAAGTTGGCAGTAAACACGTAAGTAAGTACTTACCAAGTAACTGGTTGGGTCTTTATATTTGTTGCTGTTTTTTTTCGAGTCCAATGTCGCCCTGCTGATTTCCGAGTCAGCTGGTCAACTCGGATCGTCTGCTCTAGATTCTAGCTCTCCGTCGCCTAGGAGTTCCTCCAAAGCGAAATTACGGGCCAGATACCCCCATCAAGTTTGACAGTGAACAAATTTCCGCCGTCACGGTGTTGGTGTGATCTTTGGCTCGTTGCAAACTGTGAGGCGTAGTTTGAAGGTGAGGGGGAAAATAAGGTGCAGTATATAAATGGAAGGAATTGTGGCTTGAGTAAGGACTAGGAAATGACGGAGGTAAATGTGAAGGAGAGAAAAAGTAAACGAAAGAACAGATAAAAGCGTACACGTAAATAATTGCAGTCGCAAGACGTTTCTTTACATTCTTGAAGTGGCAGATCGCGAGGCGGGATGTACGCGCCGCCCAATTATATCATGTTTCTCGTTTCCTCGAGTAAGTCATTCCTCGATTCATCGGCCTTGTGAACCTGCACGCGCTCTCGTAACCAATCGTTCGCATCCTTTATCTGATCTACATCAATGTCCCTCTTCCTAGTGAAAGGTAAAGGAACTCGATAAGTATCCTGCCCCCGCGTCCTTACAAGCGTATGGCTAAGGTGGCGCTGTGCAGTTGTCGACAGGTAGACCGCGTCAAGTCTGCTCTTCCGCGCTCCAACATAGTGACAGACGTCGAGCAGGTCGTTGGCGGCCAGCGTCGCGAGAGTAATGGTTTGGAGATTAGGAAAAGGAATAAATGAGGACTTTGAGGCAGAATTACTTTTGTCAAGATCCAGGGCTTGGAGTTGCACTCCAACCTGGCGGAGCTCAGCGAGCATTCCAGCCCGGCTGTGTGGCTGCGGCTGAACCACGCCTCCGATGGATGGTCTGCGCAGCCGACGAGGTGCAGCGCTAGGGCTGCTAGTCAAAAGTGCGGCTGTGGAGTGAAGGAGGTGGAGGTGGCGGATCGAGGTGAGTAACCGCAGAAAGGAAATGTCATCCAAGTCATCCTGAGCACCATAAAAAATCCCATGAGACCAGTTTAATAATATGAGGGTGTGAAGTCGATCAGACGAAGAAAGAGAATCTTCGAATGCAGACGCAAGCGAGATGTTGGAATCCCCGTTTATTTCTAAATAACTAAGGTTGGGTAGGCGAAGGTATCGGAGGGGGTATATGTCACTTGGGTTCGACGAATCACGAACGAAACTGACTGCAAGCCGTTGCAGTGACGGAAGAGTGATTGAAGCGCCAACGTCGGCGGGGGGAAGTGAGGTCGGGGACACGCGAAGACGACAGAGAACTAGATTTGTGAGACCAGGGGACTCTGAAAAGAGGTCCCGCAGTTCTAGGAATGTAGCCTCCATATCCCAAACAGTGAGGGAGGTTAAATTAGGAAATTGAGGCGGGTACACCGCCAGCCCAATAACACGTAGTTTGGAAACCTTGAAACTTGCTAAACAATTAGGCAGGCAGCCCCATTCTTCACGTATCACATTTTCCTCTCTAGTGAACCGCGCTCGACCCCGACGGTGTTCTTGGAAGCAAAGAGAAATCTGCTCGTACTTGTTTTGATGAGACCCCTGTAAAACATCCATAAAAAGCCTGTGTATGTTGGATTCTTCATCACTCCTGGACCTGATGTCGACCCGGCGAGTGGGGTGTTTGATCATCGTCGAAAGCAAAGCGGCTTGGGTAAGCTGATTGCTATATAGTGGATTGTCGAGTATAATTGTGAGGGGAACAGACTTTGACCTATCCATCCACGCTTGGACCCAGGCAGGGGGTGTGCCAGTGCTGGAAGAGCAGATAGGGACGTAGATCGTGGACCATAAATCAGGGCAAGTTATAGCAACCTCGCCCCAGTGCTTGCAGACGCCGGAGATTAGGATGGGGAAAGGAAGAGTAGATGCTGCGGAACTAGAAGCCGCCCAGTCCCACGCGCCAGCTTGAAACACCTTTGCAAGGAGCTCATTAGGAAGAACATGGATGGGGCAGGACGTTCCACTGGCACTAAATGCAATCACCGACATCATGCGCGGTTTCGTGAAGTTGCGAACGATGCTGCTAGCAAAGTTAGATGTTGTACTGATAGTTGGTCTGAAGTTTGGGTTGATTCAACATTCAACTGAAGTCACTACCACTGAATGGTACTCACTACGGGTTATTGAACCGATAAGCTTGTGCCTATTAGCACCACCCAATCCTCAAAGACTTGAAAATAGTTGCTTCGAGGCGCACAGCGAATCAAGTACCAGGAGGGGAGCAAGTCCTTCAAAGCAATCGTGTGTTTGTCGCGTGTGTATTTTTAGTCCGTTGATCAATCGATCAAAGTTGTAACTTATGTAAGCAACCTTTCTCATTCAAGTCATTCCCTCCTCATTCCCCTTTGAGCATCCTCCTCCACAATGCGATGGACGCTGTCGTCAGTGACCACGAGTCATTTCGCTTCTGTGGATAGGCATTTGTAGGCAGCGAACTCAAAATCATCTATGGGCTTAATCCCCATCCCGTGGGTACACAAGTACTCATACGTTACATTATAGTTCAATGGTACTCCACATGGTCAATTGTACCTATGTACCATAGAGCTACCCCAATGGGGCCAATGCTATCTACACACTATTGAATAAAGTTGGGCCCAATGCATGCTTTTACCTTAAGGTGAGATGGTGTGGCCCAATTGTGAAATATCCCGCAACATTGGGCCCAATTGCTATTTAACACATGATCATATGGTGGACCGACGAAAAAGTAGGCCGAAAGATATATCCGAAGACAGGGGGGGGTCACTACTATGGCACCAATTTCTCTGCCTTCTCAATCCTTGCTTTGATCCGAAGCTCCTCTTCATTCAGCATGATCATAGTATCCAACTGCCTCAACTGATCCTCTACGTGTGCCATTGCCTCCAAAAGAGCATCTCGAGCTCTCAAACCCACCTCATATTCCCGATACAATACCCTGTGGGCTATTCGGGCTTATTCCAGTGGGTTGGTAAGTCTTCCCACATCAGGCAACACGACGTCAAAAAATGAGGCCATCTTCGGCTCAAATTCAAATCCGACATGTTAAAACCAAAGATTTTGTCAGCTGGTAGTGCCGAAATCCTTCCGGAAATATTGCGTTGCCTCCCAAAGACTATGTGCACTCAATAGATATTAAGACCGAGGATTTCATCCACTGGTTGTGCCGAAGTACCTGCGGAAATATTGTGTTGCCTCCCAAAGACTATGTGCACTCAATAGATATTAAAACCGAAGATTTCGTCAGCTGGTTGTGCCGAAGTACCTCCGGAAATATTGTGTTGCCTCTCAAAGAATATGTGCACTCAACACATGTCAAAACCGAAGATTTGTCGGCTGGTAGTGCCGAAGTCCCTCCGGAAATATTGTGTTGCCTCCCAAAGACTATGTGCACTCAACAGATATCAAAACCGAAAATTTTGTCGGCTTGTAGTGCCGAAATCCTCCGGAAATATTGTGTTGCCTCTTGGAGACTATGTGCACTCAACACATGTTAAAACCAAGATTTCGTCGGCTGGTTGTGCCGAAATCCCTCAGGAAATATAGTGTTGCCTCCCAAAGACTATGTGTAGTCAATAGATATCAAAACCGAAGATTTTGTGGGCTGGTAGTGCCGAAGTACGTCCGGAAATATTGTGTTGCCTCCCGAAGAATATGTGCAGTCAACACATGTTAAAACCGAAGATTTCGTCGGCTGGTAGTGCCGAAGTACCTCCGGAAATATTGTGTTGCCTCCCAAAGACTATGTGCACTCAATACATATTAAAACTGAAGAGTTCGTTGCCTGGTAGTGCCGAAATCCCCCCGGAAATATTGTGTTGCCTCTCCAAGAATATGTGCACTCAACACATGTTAAAACCGAAGATTTCGTCGGCTTGTAGTGCCGAAATACCTCCGGAAATATTGTGTTGCCTCCCAGAGACTATGTGCACTCAACAGATATCAAAACCGAAAATTTTGTCGGCTTGTAGTGCCGAAATCCTCCGGAAATATTGTGTTGCCTCTTGGAGACTATGTGCACTCAACACATGTTAAAACCAAGATTTCGTCGCTGGTTGTGCCGAAATCCCTCCAGAAATATTGTATAGCCTCTCAAAGACTATGTGCACTCAATAGA
>NW_001890302.1:0-4584 GCF_000143565.1 Laccaria bicolor S238N-H82 | reverse complement strand
TCATTGGGGCACTCAATTTTGACCCATCCAAAACTAACAGAGCAAAAGACACTGCCATCGAATTCTACGCTAAAACCCTCGATGAATACGAAGCCCTCGCTTCTTCAGTGATTAAGCGAGGGAAGCATGCCACGATTGGACTCAACCCCAAATCTGTTCAACCCGAGCAACACAAACCTGAGACCATTGACGCTAACCGAGCGATTGACGAACTCATCTCTCAAATCAGCAGAGACAGCAACAGGTCGAAAAGGGGGAACTCCCCATCAGGATCAGACGACGACGACGATGGAGATGAACCCTCAAATAAGAAACGAAGAATTTTCGAATCCGAGATGCCCTGGCACAATCGAGAGGAAGAAGCCAGGCGAAGCGGAAACAGAGATTGCGAAGAGTCTCGACGAACTCTCCAACTCTTCGCCCGTGATTACAAAGTCGTCAGGCAATGGATCCAAAATTCCAGGACTGCGCCGCTCGGTTTCCCCACTTCAGAGTGGGACAACATTATCAAGGGACAAGCCGTCAACCTTGACGCAGTGTTCTCCTCACTGCACCATATTTCCGCTCCTAAGGAGAACATTGGACGCGTGGGATCAACTGAAATATCCCTTGGTCGATCAGATCCAGCCAAGAAAGTCCAAATGAGTGGCGAGTGGACCAGCGCCTGGAATGCCACCGTCAAAGCGATTAAATTCGCTTTCCCTCACAGGGAACAAGAACTTCGAGACTACGGCGAATACATCGAAGGCCATTTCTCTGCAAGGGTTACTTCAGCCCACCGAAAAATTATCCTATACGATGTCGCCATCCGAAATGAAGTTGGGGGTGGTCAGAATGCACTCCTCACTGACACCCACCGCTTTACCAGGTTTTACTCTGCCATTGTCATGCCAGATGGAGTCGAATCCGATCACGTCAGGTTGGGACTCGGAATCAAGCGTTCAACAGGGAAGAACACAAAATCCGAGATTTGCCACTGCTTCAACTCAATCAACGGCTGCAGGAATTCCACAGATGACTGCAGATTCTGTCACGCCTGCAAAAAATGCAAGCACATGGGCCACGGGGAAAGGGATTGCAATATCAAAGAAGGATCTAGCGCGTGATTTGCGCCCCAAGTATCTAAGGTATAACATTTGGGAGGGCAGCAATATTTTTTCTCGTTCATCCGCTGACTGGACAGAGACGGCCTCACCATTACCTCAGATCCCTTCTTCTGAACTCAACAATCCCATTGCCACCAAAACGATCCAGGAAAACCCCCACCTTTTCGACATCATCACGCCCATATTTGTGGATTGATTCGAGGAACTACTTGAAACTCACCCTAACAAACCTTTCATTAAATCCGTATGCAGGGGGCTCTGGGAGGGTTTCTGGCCTTGGGCCGATACTCGCCATGGTGACTACCCCGACACACTTGACCTCTCGCTCCCAGAACCAGAAAACCAGGAAGAGGCGCAATTCCTTAGAAATCAACGAGACCATGAAATTTTCAAAGGCCGTTTCTCTGAATCTTTTGGAGACAAAATCTTGCCGGGCATGTACTGTATGCCAATTTTTGCCGTTCCCAAACCACATTCAACAGACTTGAGAATGGTGACTGATCAGAGTGCTGGGAAGTTCTCACTCAACAGCATGATTCCTCGTGAGCAGATCATGGGATATCCTCTCGACAACTTACAGCATCTAGGTCAATTCCTCATTTCCATGCATGACCGTTTCCCTCAGTCACCCTGCATACTTTTCAAATCAGACGTCACAGAGGCCTACAGACTCCTCCCGGTTCATCCTTACTGGCAGATCAAACAAGTCAACCGCATCGCCGGATCACTGCATGTCGACAGAAACACCGCCTTTGGCGGACGAGGCTCTGGATGCAACTGGATCGCATTCATGTCACTTGTGTCATGGATAGCGAAGAAGAAAAGGGGCATTGAACTCTTGGGTACTTACTCAGACGATTCATTTGGCCCTGAACTCTCCAAAAACGTTGCATACTACCCTCCCTATTGTAAACTCATGCCAACCAGCCAAGTCAAGCTGCTCCAATTATGGGATGAAATCAACCTACCCCACAAGGAGAGTAAGCAAACGTTTGGCTCCCCACTCACCATCATTGGAATAGAAGTCGACCCTAACTAGGCAATAGCACGGGTAAACCCGTGGGTACCCAGCCACCAACCCGTACCCTAACCCCGCAGGGTATGTACCCTATAAGCCGCGGGTCAGTTAACACAGGGTATTTCGGGTTATACACGGGTACAGGTTACCCCACGGGTTCATAGCGTAATGCATGCTATATTAACTGACCTTACATATATGATGAATAGCATACTACATAATTCAAAGCTTGCCTCGACGTGTCCTACTAAGAATATCACCAAGTTTTTCAAGCTCGATTTTAGCCGTCACATCATCCAGAACTGCAACAGCCTCCACATCTGAGTCTTTGACCAGCCCAGCAAGGCTCCATGAGCCCAAGCACAGAAGGGCACAAGTGGATTCCATTGAAAGACGACTTCGGGTGTGGGAGAGTATTAAGCGGCCACGGCTGAATAGACGTTCAACGTCGGTTGAAGTTGCTAGATAGTAAACACACAGTAGACAATGAGAAGGACGACAGAAGCTCGATGCATTTGAACATACCTGGGATGGATAAGTAGTCGAGGGCCATACGGTGGAGTCGCGGATACGTTCCTCGCTTCTCATACCACCAACGAAGTGGCAGAGGAGTCGTCTCAGGTGGGGTGCTGAGATAGAGCCAAAGCTCGTCAAGCAAAACCTTCGACTTCGGAGGTTTCTTGAGAGCGGGGAGATTGTCGAAGATATTCTTTGATTCCTGTAATTAAACGTTAGAGAATAAGAGAAAAGATTAATAGTTTGGCAACGCACGTTTACCTGCACGACAATGGACTCTTCCCCATCCGAATCTGCCTCGTCGTCGTCGTCCTTCCTGCCATCTGAGTCGCTGTCCAAATCTGATGCGAATGCGTATGAGCGTTCGAATTCGTCTCTAACAAGAGACTCAGCTGTCTCAATCCAGTCTGATGTCCAGCCTGCTTGCCGAAAGTATTCGAGTTTGCGTTGAGGGTGGAGAACTGTGATTACAATTTAACAGAAGTACTTTTAAATTTGAAAGACTTACTCATAGCAATTCGATACACTTCAACGTCATCTGTCAAGGAGTAGTATTTGTTGAGCGTCTTCTTGGCAAGGCGAAGGGAGTAACGGATGGCAGGGTGAGCGTTGCTGTCCGACCTGATTGCATTGGTGAAAGTTGTATCGATGTGATCCATAGCGGGGATCACAGTAGCTAAGTTCGGGGTGCCGCGCGAGAAGTATTCGGTACCATCCTTGAGAATCTGAGGGGAAGGAATGGTCGTCGAGATTGAGTGTGGGATTGTGTGACTGTGAGACAAGCAGATGTTGAGCAGATGTAGATGCACATCATTAGGTTAGTCTTCTTATCTCATTCGTTTCGTGCATCTATCACCTTGTGCTGGATACCAAAGTCCTCTAGGATCTCACGAAAAGCGACTGCCATGTTTATCCCAGAATGTGACTGAACAATATTTTAGCGATGACGGAAATACAAATCAAGGTGTCATCTAACCACGGGAAGCTCCACAACATCAAGAACAATGCAAATCAGCTCGCCACGGACTTCAAGATGTGTGGTGACAGCGACGTAGGCATAGTGGTTAGGTGACGTCCAAGTGTCAGTAGCGAAGTTGATCCGACCTGGGTGTTCCTTTATCAAAGGTGAGTCATTTGTCGCTATCAGATAGAATTTAAAACTTACCCGAAGCATTTGGCCAATACGTGCACGCGTCCAGGCAAAAACAATTCGTACATCCCTCGATACGGTCGATGCGGACGGAATGTAATACTCCGGTCTACCTGTTTTCATTAACGAGAGGAAACCTCGATCTTCGACGATTTTGAATGGGCGAACGCTTTCCGATACCCAGCGAACAATTTCGGCCCTACAAACAATTATTAGATGGCATCCGAGAAGGTATTCAAGTGTTAACTTACTTTGTTTCGGTTTTCGTATGCTGACGATGTCTATAGCTCACTTTTCCCTTTCCCTTTCGGTCGAATGCCGCTGTGATCGTGCCAGTTGTCATCAATGGCTTAACAACACTCTCGAGAGCCTCGTTTGCATGCTGACAGTCCGTTGCGGCTTTATACGCCGACTCGCCCCAGCACGTTTTGACGTGCTTGATGAGGTTACCCGTGGATGAGCGGTCAGGGCCATCAAGGAAGCGTCGACAAGTGTACTTGCAAGACTTTGCAGCACACTTGAAGACATGTGCACGGCGCCCTCCAACGTATGCGATGTCCGGGATAGGGCAGTAGAACAGGGCAGTTAGTAGGAATCACCCACCAACACTGAGAGGCCCGACAATACAAACAGGCCATAGTTGATGGTGCCTGCTGATGGGCCGATGAGGGCCAATAACCCTGTGTTGATGAATTGGCCGATGTGATCCCACTATCAAGGTAAAGAAGGGTCGGCCAGCTACGTAGATTTAGCATACACCGATCAGTAGGAAGCTGCCCCGGGAAGTCAAGTCC
>NW_001890303.1:3021-4689 GCF_000143565.1 Laccaria bicolor S238N-H82 | reverse complement strand
GTCATATATCGAGGTTGCGATCTTGATACCAACTGCAAAGTGTCAGCGGGCACGCGAGTTTTCAGAAAATTGAGGTATTTACCATGCTCGAACAACTCCAATGATAAAGTGGAGGTTTGTCACAACACTGAGAGCTTGAAAGTAGTGGCAGCAGGGAATGCCAATATTCATACCCATGCAACAATTACACACATACTGATTGTTGGGTAATATGGCAAGGATATGGGTGGTCCCATGTCCTAGATGGGTAATGCGCAGCAGATGTTGGACTTGTAGACCCTGACCTTGTGCCAAACGGAGCAGCCAAGCTGTGCCGATGTAGGAGGTATCATTTTCAAACCTATTTACCATATGCTGGATGGAGAATAAATATAAAAGAAACAATTTTTCAGACAAAGCACTGACCGTGTCTTCACCAGCTGTCCAGTCATAACCAATTTCTTTGTTGACTCAAATAGCGTACTCATTCTAACAAACGGCAATTCATCCGAAGGGTCAGGAAAAAAATTTGAGATAGATTATATCAACATACCCAATCCCGAACACCATCTGGCTGTTGTAAAACCTCCATGTGATAGAACATGCTCAATTCCATCTCTTTAAAACTTCTCTGAAGTGCATGTGGTCCTACATACATTCTAAGTACTTGGAGTGGCCCTGGAAAGACTGACTTGATAGGTCCAGCATGCTGGCGACGCGAAGCCTAGTAGAGAGTAAGGAAGCACTGGCAACATAATAAGACAAAATAAATAACTCACTTCATGAACGCGAATCATATCCTGGACACCCTGACCAGTTGTGCGCTCGTTGACGCCATTAAATAATTGTATTGTGCTTTTCTTAGGACCGCCGATGGTCTTGTTGACCCTGTTCTCTCCTTCAACACAGCCATTGGTGCGGACACCACACGTAAATTGGAAACTAGTATATGCCCATGCCCATTGAGATCGGCAAGGATATAACTCATCCTCGAGGTACTGTCGAGCAGAGGGGAAGTGGGTTAGAAGAATAAGCCAAAGGCAATCGAACTCTTCAGGGGAAACGGCATGGTACACCTGCCAGAACATCTGTGTAAACTCTGACCATTGGGAGCCCAGACTGCGACAGACATTGGTTGCCACATTGGTATCAAGATGATGGATACAAAAAAAGTGTGGGGTGAGAGGGAGAATTCGGTGAGCACTTGCAATTATGGATCTGTGATGATCAGAAACAAGCCCATCTGGATGAAAGCCGGCACTTTGAAGATGGCAGCCAAAGACCCAATCGTGGTGAGCAACGTCTTCTTGGGCATATAATGCATACCAAGCATTTCGTGAACAACCATGCCCGTCGATTATGATGCCGATGTTGAGTGGGTATCCATTTTGGTTTCAACAAAATGTGTTATTGTTGATGAGAATATCTCCATAGCGCTGACAGAGCTCCCCCTGAAGTGGCGACTGCCACCATATACCTGTGACAACTTGGTTCTCATCCAGCTTAAGATAATGGAGCCAGCTCTTCTCCTTGAGGCTTGTGATAATAGCTGCAAAGTCACCCCCTAGATGATCAACCTGAGCACGAGCCTTGCTACAAGCATCATTGACAATGTTGCACTAGTATCAACCATTGTTTATGAAAAAGTCTGGGCAAGTGCCTGCACAACTTTTTGGACACTGCCTAGGT
>NW_001890303.1:0-1718 GCF_000143565.1 Laccaria bicolor S238N-H82 | reverse complement strand
GGAAGGTGACTTTCTTCCTATTTCCATGTATATCAATCTTTCCCTGAGCAATGTGCCAACAGTGTCCAAGTCATGCTTTGCAGGCATATATAGCCTCACGAGCATCCTCCCAGGTGTCAAAGACACTACCTTTGCAAACAATTCCAGGGGCCAGCTGCACTAACCGCGATGCCGGCTGAGCAGCAGTTTCTGTGAGACACCCCTTAGACAGTGGACTTAGCGTTGCTGAAGTTCAGTCCAGAACTTCGGTTCAAACCCGAACCCTCTGAACTGAATGCAAAGTTCGGTTCAAGTTCAGGTTCAGGTTCGGGCTCCAGAAAATTTCTGGAGAACAGGTTCGGACTGAACCGAACCTCCAAACATTTAGCCACTGGGGGGCCCACTTTCCCTCTGTTTTGGACATTTTTTTTGCATTTTTTTCATTCAAAACTATCGTGATCTGTAACAACTACAGTATTTAAATGTAAAGTATCAATCCTTCATCTGGGTGATGGTTGATGGCCATATTTTGGGTTGCTTTCCCACACGTGCACTTGTTGGGGTCTGTTCAATGTTGTATACAGTATAATATCTATTTGGCTTATCAAACTGGTTTGTGCCACGGCATTGCATAAATAACTGATTTTTAGAGATTACACATGTGTTTCGAAGCATTTGGACACAAAAAAAAATTGAAAAAATTGGTTTTAAAAAATTACAAGGTTCAGAAGGTTTGAACCTGAACTGAACACACAGTTTGGGTTCAGTTCAGGTTCGGAAAATTTGTAGGAGGTTCAGGTTCAGGTTCGGACCAAAGGGGGTCTGAACTGGACTGAACTGAACTTCGGCAACACTAAGTGGACTGCAGAGATCTATCACATCCTGTTCACGTTTCAGGATGTGACACAGCTGAGCAGGGAAGAATTTGAGTTTTGTGATTTGAGAGAGAGGTTTGCGGTCCTTGGGGCTAGAGGAGAGATCTATGATGTCATTTGACTTCGTCTCTATTTTTGTTGTTGGTATCGAGGAGGATATCGAGGAGGATGAGACATCAGAGCCAGATGATATCATGATGATAGATTGCTGGCGACGGCACTGGCGGCGAGCAGAGTGTTGCATAGGGGGAGCAGGCAATACTTATCACTCCTCCACCTATTCCTACTGGACTCCTGGATTCCTACTGGATTCCTACTGGATTCCTACTGGATTTTAACATTCTTTCCAGAAAAGCATTTTCACATATGTCTTAATTCCCCCTCCTACTGAACTCCTACTGGACTCCTACTGGACTCCTACTGGACTCCAATTGAACTTAAACAAAGTGAATGCAATGTTTCAGAGATGGGATTCCTACTGGATTCCTACTGGAGTAACCACTTTCTACCTTATGCCACCTTAAAAGTTCATACAAAGCTGATATTTGAACATAGAATATTATATTGATAACTATAGACATAATTATATACAAAAAGTATTTTACTAGGGAAGGGGGTAGAAGGAAATGGGGGTGGACAGGGAAAGGACAGGGAAAAGGAAGGGGGAAGGGACAGGGACAGGGGGGGAAGGGATAGGAGGGACAGGGGGAGGGGGAGGGGAAAGGAATGGGGTACATGGAAATGGGGGGAAGGGAGAGGGAATGGGGTACATAGAAATGGGGGATAGGGAGAGGGAAAGGGGATAGGGAAGGGGGGAGGGAAGGGGTACAGGGAAGGGGGAAGGACAATGCTCACCATCGTGGC
>NW_001890304.1:0-4549 GCF_000143565.1 Laccaria bicolor S238N-H82 | reverse complement strand
CTTTCTTCGAAGTATGGCTAACATTCTCTAAAAGATATCAATGTCGCGGCTGATTGTCAAGAATCTGCCGACTTACGTTACTCCTGCTCGACTCCGTGAGCATTTTCAGCAGAAGGGATGTCCAGCGGGAACGTTGACCGATGTCAAGGTCTCCCTGAAGCAGGATGGAACCTCTCGTCGGTTTGGATTCATCGGTTACAAGACGGAGCAAGAGGCTTACGCCGCAATGGAGTGGTTCAATAAGACTTTTCTCGATTCGACACGAATAAATGTCAATGTCATTGAAGTATGATGGTTGCTCTCGGTTTTTACAACAGATGAAGGACTGACCATATATACAGGGAGCTAAAGATGCACCAACCCCTCGACCAAACAAACGACCGCGCCTGAGTCCTTCGCCCGACGAAGCATCAACGTCCACAGCTGCGCCAGTGCCTGCCCAAAATGTCGACTCAAAATCGAAAGGCAAGGCCCAGCTCGACGACTTTATGGAAGTAATGCGCCCGAAGAAGGGTCCATCATGGGCGAATGAGGCGAAAGTTTCCCAGCCAACGATACCCGCCCCAAAACCAGTCGTTGAAGACGTTGTTATGGAGGAACTTGTCAGGACAGAGGCTATGTCGGATCTCGAATGGTTGAAGCAACGGACCTCTGCGAACGTGGACAAGGTTGAGAAAGTCTTTGAACAATCGGATGATGAGGAAGAACCCGAAATAAAATCAAAAGAGGTGCGTTTTTTGCGTCGAGTGTCTTTTCGTTCCTAACCTGTCTCTTCAGAACCTACCCGCGCCCGTAGAAAACAAAGATCCAACCAAAGAAACTATTCTCCAAACCTCCCGACTTTTCGTGCGCAACCTCGCCTTCTCGTGCACCGACGCCGAGCTGGCGGAACTTTTCAAGCCTTTCGGGGAGATTTCTCAGGTAAGCGTTAACTTTCCTAAAGTTTTCGTTCTATCCCTTTCTGGAGGGCTTTTCAAAGATGACAAGATAAATAGGGACATCAGACCTTCGGGAATGTTGATCCTCAGGAATACCGATAGTAGAAATATTAATCTGATTCTTTCCACATGCATTACCACGTATCATTCAACCGATGCTAACCCAACTTCTTTCCCTCTAGGTGAGACACCTTTCAGTTAGACGGGCCCATGCCCTTTCAAGATGACCAAACATATAGGGACATCAGACCTTCGGGGATGTTGATCCTCAGGGAAAACCGATAGTAGAAATATAATTCTGACTTTTCTTTTCATTCTACTAGCTTTTCATCACGTCGATGCTCATCATTTCTCTCCCCAGATACACATGCCTTTAGATGCTACTACCAGGCAGCCGAAGGGCCTCGCGTACGTCTCCTTCGCTCAACCAGCAAACGCGCTCCAAGCTTATGAAGCTCTCGACCGCAAGTCCTTCCAAGGACGGCTGCTTCATATCCTCGCAGCCGTCGATAGAAAGGGCAAGGTTGAAGTCGAGGACGGTGATGGGCGGAAGAAGACGATGAAGGAGGAGAAAAACCAGAAACGAAAAGCAAACGCTGGAAAGCAGTTCAACTGGAGTATGCTGTATATGAATGTTCGTGTTCACCCTACCAAAATAGCGCTTCCCAATCTCACGCCTCTTTCTGTACGCTAGAGTGATGCTGTAGCGTCTTCCATCGCGGACCGCATGAACATCAACAAAGCCGACATCCTCAATCCCGAGTCTGGTGACAACGCAGCTGTGAAACTCGCGTTGGCTGAGACGCACATCATTCAAGAAACCAAGACTTACCTCGAGTCACAAGGTGTTCTGTTATCATCCTTCGGCTCTCGCGCCCGGTCAGATACCACCATTCTCGTCAAGAACATACCCTACGGCACGACGGTCGAGCAGATCCGCGAAATGTTCGAACCACATGGCGAGCTGAGTAGGGTGCTCGTTCCTCCAGCTGGCACGATGGCCGTGGTGGATTTTGAGAAGCCAGACGATGCTGCGCAGGCATTCCGCGCTGTTGCATATCGGAGGTTGGGGAGCACAGTGGTATATTTGGAGAAAGGGCCTTTAGGGATGTTCGCAGAAGGCTCTACGCCGGCTGCACCTAGCACGACGGGCCCGTCACACGCCGCTATCAAGATCGCTGAGCAGCAAATCCCCGACCCTACTGCAGAGGGAGAAGAGGAGGAGCAATCGATTTCTGGTGGCACAACTCTCTATCTCAAGAACATCGCCTTCTCCACGACACAAGAACGCTTGACTCAAGTATTCTGTCATTTGCCCGCTTTCTCCTTTGCAAGGATACAGACGAAACCCGATCCCAAACGGCCTGGCAGTCGACTGAGTATGGGATATGGCTTCGTTGGGTTCAAAGATGCAGAGTCGGCCAGGAAGGCGTTGAAGAGCATGCAGGGGTTCTCGTTGGATGGGCATGCTTTGCATGTCAAGTTTGCAGGACGTGGTGCTGATGAGGTGGAGAAGGAGGTCGTGAAAGGATCGAAGAGTACGACAACCACCAAGATGATTGTGAAGAATGTGCCGTTTGAGGCTACGAAGAAGGATATCAGGGATCTCTTTGGGTATGTCCTGCCCCTTTGCGTTTTGTGTTCACTGGAGCTAATCGTTGTTTGTAACAAGTGCTCACGGACACCTGAAATCCGTACGCCTCCCCAAGAAATTCGACGCCCGCACACGCGGGTTCGCGTTCCTCGACTTTGTATCCCGCCGCGAAGCCGAGAACGCATATGATGCACTCAGGCACACCCATTTGCTCGGCCGACATTTGGTGTTGGAGTGGGCTGAGGAGGCAGAGCAGGATCTGGACGTGCTGCGGATGAAGGCGGGCGTTGGGTTTGGTGGTGGGAAGGAGATGCCTGGGAGGAAACGCAAGTTGGATTTGGGCAAGACTGGGGAGGAGGATGTCGAGGATTTGGAGGTCTGAAGAGGATGTTGGAGTACGTCAAAAATGTCGTGGTTATGACTAGAACACGCAGAGGACGTTGTGAGGAATTGTCTTATCTGATATCACCCATCTGTAAATTGGTACGGATAAAGTTACTTACCCATGAAACTTACGAGGTCGGCCAAAAGATAAAATATTACAACCATCCAGCATTGAAGCCACTTAGCCAGCCAGGCGTGAGCAAACGTAAGTTGACACGGTGATTCAGAGGTGCCGGTGACTGGCTTGCGCATGCACTTCTCTGAAGATACGACGCAAAGCTTAAGGCTCTCGAACAGCATTTGGAGCGAGCTAGGAAGACAACATGGTCACCTGGTTTCCAGGTATTGTTGCCTAAAGACTCAAAAGACAGCGATTTCTTATCTGCGGCCACCACCGGTGACCGAGTGCTCTCAACGATCGTTTACAGGGAAGGAGCTAGCCCTGCGACAAAAATACCTGGGAGCTCGACCACCGATCCAGACAAGGACTGAAGCCCTGCCAACATGCCGTCCGTCCGAAGCGATGAGGCGATAAGGAAGATCTTCGTATTAGCCCCTGGATGGACCTGAGGCCCAACCTTGCTATTTTCTTTCCTTTGTCTTTACCCCACCAACTATACTTTACTCAAACTTTCCGTCTGGTATGTACACACATTTAAAGCCTCACTTCGTCGGCATCATCGTGATCTGACTGCCATTCGTCACCAGTCCAGCTTACTTGAACCCCGCAAAATGTGTAGGTACCATCTACCGTTTCTGCTCTTCCACATCTGATGTTGCCGAAGCATTGGTGACCCAGTCTGATTATGACCTTCTTGATAGCTTCTGTCATCTCTTTCACCATTACGAACAATACGCACTCAACCGCGCATGTTGTCGTTGTTGGCGGCGTGGATCAATTTATTTACCCTACAGACAGCGCGACCTTCTCCGATTTGGGAACATACATCGTGAAGAGGCGCAACAGCTCCGCCGTTCATTATACCATCAACTATTCCCACCCCGGTCGTGTCTTTTCCATCAGCCCGGGAGACGAAATTGGTCGGACAAATTTCGAGATCACAATCGCGCTTCAGGGGCAGGTATGTTGGACAGGTTCTCTTTCTAGATTGGTTCCCTTACCGCTTCATTTCTTTACTACTTAGTAGGAAGAAACATAGGATTCTAGATCCCCCAAATTTGTCATAGTATCGCTTTCTACTCAAATATGTACTTGTATTCGTCTTGATCCCAACTCTGCCATTTTTCGAACGTCAGCTCAATAAATAAGCTCATTACTAGCACCACTGGAAAAAACGAGCGTGAATACTACGCAAATGAGACCCAGAGCAGGCTAGCAAAACAGGGTTCGCTAATTGATTCTATAACGGTTCGCAATCATCCTCGATTGCCAGCCTGCGGGATGGGTGCTTGTCGTTTCGAAGCGAATATCCGAAGTAGGAACTTGTCCCCACCCGCCTGAAACCTGCCTTGTGTTCAGCATATGCATCAGCACGGAAAATTCTGTCCTATCAGTGAGCAAGCATACCTTGCGGAAGAACCGTTTAACGCGTGCGTGTTTGGAGTTTACCAACGCTACGTCGCTGCGCTGCTGGTATGTGATATCTGTACCCCAGGTCCACAAACAAAAAGT
>NW_001890305.1:1446-3130 GCF_000143565.1 Laccaria bicolor S238N-H82 | reverse complement strand
CTCAGTGAAATGTGCAGGTGCTGAGCGGCAAGATAACCTGGATCGGGGAAAGCTAAGGACTACTTGTATTTTCATGTTGTAGTCTATGCCAATCCCGAGCAGAGCACCCAGAGAGTGATCTTTGGTGTTGCCTGTGTAACGCGCGGTAAGGTATCGGTTCATCTCTAGAAATAGAGTGGGCTTAAGGGACGTGCTACTCCCATTCGAAAGAATGCTTTGTACTGGAGCGCCTGCAACGCAAAGGTATAGAGGGTCGTGCTCTTCGGACGAGAGACTAGTAGGAAATGACTAGTCAAGACCGGTATAAAGGAATAGGGAACGTGAGCTGGGTTTAGACCGTCGTGAGACAGGTTAGTTTTACCCTACTGATGGAGTGTTATCGTAATAGTAATTGAACTTAGTACGAGAGGAACCGTTCATTCAGATATTTGGTATTTGCGCCTGTCCGATCGGGCAATGGCGCGAAGCTATCATCTGCTGGATTATGGCTGAACGCCTCTAAGCCAGAATCCGTGCTAGAAACGATGATGTTGGTCCCGCACATTTGACTTGTGTTAAAATAGAGCTTTGCTCGTGTACCAAATCAGGTGGACTGGGCTGTCAGTGTGGAAATGCATTGGCAGTTTGTTCACGAATTGTAATCATTATATGGGCGGGGGTGAATCCTTTGCAGACGACTTGAATGGGAACGGGGTACTGTAAGCGGTAGAGTAGCCTTGTTGCTACGATCCGCTGAGGTTAAGCCCTTGTTCTAAAGATTTGTTCAACACTATTGTTGGACTTTTTCTCTTTTTTGTTTTAATCATGCTCGAACTTGAGGGCAGGTCATTTTGACTTGGCCATCAGAGAGAGCATGTATGCTCGAATGAATTTATAAGTAGAAGAATTTATAAACAAGACATTGTTATGTCGACTGCTTGGCTTTAACTTGAGGGCAGGTCATTTTGACTTGGCCATTGCGGAGAACATGACTATAGAAAAAGACTACCAAAGTGAATAGAAACGTTTGTAAAAGTGAACAGTGGAGTAAGTCAGAAAAGTCCTCTAAGTCGAAACCCTAACCCTAACCCAACCCTAAGAACTACAAACCCTAACCCCTATTTTGAATCACCATTGACTCTGTAACGGTGTTTGAAGTCCATCTATTGACTTTGAAGTCTATTTTCGACGTTTGTATTGACTTTTTGTAGTCTTTTCTGATGTTGAAGTTGTTTTGAAGTTGAAATAAAGTGGCTTATAGGGAGTGCAGAAACATTCCAGATATCCACGGCCATAGGACTCTGAAAGCACCGCATCCCGTCCGATCTGCGCAGTTAACCAGAGTGCCGCCTAGTTAGTACCACGGTGGGGGACCACGCGGGAATCCTGGGTGCTGTGGTTTTGCTATTTTTTTTGGAAAAATTGGCACGCGATATAGTGGACACCTATCTTCACGCCTCGCGTAAAACAGGCACAACAAGACCAAACAATGGGGTTTGCCTAATGTAAGAGGGAAAGGTCTGAATGAAAACAATACAAAGGCAAACTTGAATGAATGGATGGCAGAAAGAGGGCTTTCATGGCGGGGGGACTGTATGTTGGGCCCTTGTCTGCATGGAAGCTCAGTGAAGTGCAGGTCTGAATAGCCCTGCTGTGTGGGGATTGGACCCAGCTTGGGGCCAAGGGTTTCTATTCTAACCCTTGG
>NW_001890305.1:0-1196 GCF_000143565.1 Laccaria bicolor S238N-H82 | reverse complement strand
AACATCGGAATAGACTACAAAGTTAATAGATAGACTACAAACGCTATAAAAGACTACAAAAGTCACTACAAAACATCGGAATAGACTACAAAGTCAATAGATAGACTACAAACACTATAAAAGACTACAAAAGTCAATAGAAACATCGGAATAGACTACAAAGTCAATAGATAGACTACAAACACTATAAAAGACTACAAAAGTCACTACAAAACATCGGAATAGACTACAAAGTTAATAGATAGACTACAAACACTATAAAAGACTACAAAAGTCAATAGAAACATCGGAATAGACTACAAAGTCAATAGATAGACTACAAACACTATAAAAGACTACAAAAGTCACTACAAAACATCGGAATAGACTACAAAGTTAATAGATAGACTACAAACACTATAAAAGACTACAAAAGTCACTACCAAACATCGGAATAGACTACAAAGTCAATAGATAGACTACAAACACTATAAAAGACTACAAAAGTCAATAGAAACATCGGAATAGACTACAAAGTTAATAGATAGACTACAAACACTATAAAAGACTACAAAAGTCACTACAAAACATCGGAATAGACTACAAAGTTAATAGATAGACTACAAACACTATAAAAGACTACAAAAGTCACTACCAAACATCGGAATAGACTACAAAGTCAATAGATAGACTACAAACACTATAAAAGACTACAAAAGTCAATAGAAACATCGGAATAGACTACAAAGTTAATAGATAGACTACAAACACTATAAAAGACTACAAAAGTCACTACAAAACATCGGAATAGACTACAAAGTTAATAGATAGACTACAAACACTATAAAAGACTACAAAAGTCACTACAAAACATCGGAATAGACTACAAAGTCAATACAAATCAACCATATCTCCCGGAAAACCCCCCAAATCCACCCCCCCTTGGCAGTACCCTCCAAAAGGGCGATGTTATGCTTCTCCACTATACCCCACGCACCCACCCATGAATTTACAGACCGATCCGACGTGAAAAATTTAGATCGCGATATAGTGGACACCTATCTTCACGCCTCGCGTGAAATGGGCACAACGCGACCAAACAAGTGAGGTTTCCATATACATGGGAGAAAGCAAGATTGGAACGTGCTCAACAGGTGTTTACACACCTGTTTTTGACGCTTTTCATTCTGTTTTTCAACACTGGATGAAATACTTGA
>NW_001890306.1:0-4525 GCF_000143565.1 Laccaria bicolor S238N-H82 | reverse complement strand
TGGATCAATCAGCTCGGAGTTCTAAGGATTGTCAGGGTCTTATGTTTCATGTAAATGTATGTGATGTGATGTATTCATGTTTGTTGGCTATAATGACATATTAAATTTCTTCAACATCATCATGACTGCTGGTACTTTACTGTGCCCCACCGATATCTGCAGAAATGGCTAGAATCCTCCAGAATTCTGATCTCTCTATTAGAAATATTTGAATTTTCTTTTTTAGACATGGATTTTAGACTTTGACAACAGTACCCAACAAGAAGTCCCATTTTTTCTCATTTTTACCATGTTTTATAAATGATTTCATTTAAAATAGTAATATTTCTCATTTAAAATGCAAAATAGACTCTGAAATCAGCCCTGCAACATTATGACCACCAGTAATTACCATCTACATTTTCTCCAATGTTACTCTCATTTTATTATGATTTTCTAGCCATATTTGCACAAATTACCTTATTTGGAAATATGCACAGATCATATCCACCATGCACCCACATTGTCAGTAACAGTTAATAGTATGTCTGTTCTTTTTTTCTGTTTTCTTTTCTGATTCTCACACTATATTTGTATCAATTGCTATATTACAAAATGCATACAAACCATGTATATGGTACCTCAATATTCCTGACAATAGTCCATTACTTTTCTCTTTTTCCTGTGATTTTATGGCTATATTTTCATTATAGACTATATTTGGAAATATGCACAGACCAAGTAAACAGTACACCAAGACCTATTTACATCACATGATTTTTCTTATCTTTCTAATTACATTTGTATTAATTACTATATTAGCAAATGTACACAGGCCATGTACATACCCAATATTGTCAACAACAGTCCATTTTCTTATTTTTATGGCTATATTTGTATCAATTACTATATCAGAAAATGTGCACAAACTATGTTCATAGTATGTCAATATTGTCAATAATAGTACATTATGTTTCTGTTTTTCTTCTAATTTTCTGGTTATATTGTCATTAATTACCATATTTGGAAATATGCACAAACCAAGTAAACAGTATATCAAAATTATCACATATTATTTGAATTTATTATTATTTTTCTGCCTATATTTATATTGATTACCATATTGGAAAATATGCACAAACCCTGTATATTGTACCCCAATATTTTCAACAATACTGTATTATTTAATTTTAATTTTCTAGTTTTCTAATTTCTCTTCTTATTTGTTTGGCTGTATTTGTATTAATTACTATATTGACCATATATCTATTTTCCATTTTTCAATTTTCTAGCATTATTGAATTTCCCTTCTTATTTTTATGGCTGTATTTGTATTAATTACCATATTGACCATATATCTTTTTCCCCCTCTTTTTGTCTGATTTTCTATATATATTTCCATAATGGGAAATGTGCACAGGCCATTAGTAATGGTCTACTATTTTTTCTTCTTTTTTTCTGACAGTAGTGGTGGTGTGGGAAAGACAGATCACATAATATAGAATATAAATAAGTACATCATGAGTCAGATGTTTGTCTATTATTTGTGCTATTGCTTCCATGCCTATCCATTGCTCTTATTTTTTGCTACTCTGTCCCCATGCCAAAGACAATGCCCAAACAAGAGCCCTTACTCCTCTCCTTTGTGGAATCCTCTGCACCATTTACAATGGTTTTATATAATATCAAGAACCAATATACTGAATTTCCTACAGGGTGGTGGTGTATTGCATGTTGGTAGTGAGTGCATATTGGGTCATTGTTATGTCCTTGTAATAGTAGTAGGGTGCCTACAAATCTTATGCTTTCCCTATACCATACCTACAAATTACAATGTCCATATCTACATGCAATATGTCTAGACTATCTACAAATGACAGTAACTAGATGATCACTATGAGCATATAAAGTGCACTATTCAATGATCCTCGCCATATTCTTCACTGCAGTAAACCTATGTTTCTGAAAACTAGAGAGAGTTCTGGGGATTGTTACATTTACTATGCTAGCTCTATTTTCTCACTCCCATAGAGGTATGTTCCTGAGCACTGGAGAGTTCTGAGGATTGTCAGAGTCTGATGTTTCATGTAAATGTATTTGTGATGTATTTGTGTTTGTTGACTATCGTGACATACTGAATTTCTTTCTTGAACCCCATCACGACTGCCAGTACTTTACTGTGCCCCATTTATTTCTACAGAAATGGCTAGAATCCTACAGAATTCTGATCTCTCTATTAGAAATACTTGAATTTGTTTGTTAGATATAGATTTTAGACCTTGACAACAGTACCCAACAAGAAGTCCTATTTTTTCTCATTCTTACTATATTTTATACATGATTTTTATTTGAAATAGTAATATTTATCATTTGAACATGCAAAATGGACTCCAAAATCAGCCCTGCAACATTATGACCACCAGTAATTACCCTCTACATTTTCCCCAATGTTACCTTCATTTTATTGTGATTTTCTGGCTATATTTGCACAAATTACCCTATTTGGAAATATGCACAGGTCATGTCCACCATGCACTCACATTGTCAATAACAGTCAATAATATGTCTGTCCTTTTTTTTTCTTTTCTTCTCTGATTTTTACAGTATATTTGTATCAATTACTATATAGAAAATGCACATAAACCATGTGTATGGTATTTCAATATTCCTGACAATAGTCTATTATTTTCCTCTTTTGGCTCTAATTTTCTGGATATATTTTCATTATTTACTATATTTGGAAATATGTACAGATCAAGTAAACAGTGCACAAAGATCTATTTACATCACATGATCTTTTTCATTTTTCTAATTATATTTGTATTAATTACTATATTAGCAAATTTGCACAGGCCATGTATATACCCAATATTGTCAACAATGGGTCCATTTTCTTATTTTACTGGCTATATTTGTATCAATTACTATATTAGAAAATGTGCACAAACTATGTTCATAGTATGTCAATATTGTCAATAATAGTACATTATTTTTCTTCTAATTTTCTGGCTATATTTTCGTTAATTACCATACTTGGAAATATGCACAGACGAAGTAAACAATACATCAAAATTATCACATATTATTTGAATTTTTATTTATTTTTCTGCCTATATTTATGTTGATTACCATATTGGAAAATGTGCACAGACCCTGCATATTGTACCCCAATATTTAACATTACTTTATTACTTTAATTTTAATTTTAATTTAATTTTCTGATTTTCTAGCTTTATTGAATTTCCTCTATTATTTTCCCTCTTTCTCTTCAATTTTTCATGTGGAAATGCAATACTTACTCTATTTTGCAATTGTAGTAGCCACACTATTCTGGTGTAAATACTAGATAAGTGCCAAAATCATTGATGGCTATCACATGATATGTCACATGATCAGACCACATGACATTGTCACATGATCACATCACATGACTACTATATCACATGATTGATCACATGTCATATCATATGACTGTATCATGTGATATACAATATGAACAACTATATGATGCATTTATCATGTACCTATCAGATAAAACCATATCAGCTAGAGTCAGACATCAATTTTCTGGCCATATTTTCACTAACTACCATATTTGGAAATGTGCACAGACCAAGTAAACAATACATTAACATTATTAATGAGTGAATTTCTTTTCTTATTTTTTTCTGACTTTTTGGCTATAATTTCAGTAATTACTATATATGGAACTATGCACAGACCATGTAAACATTACCCCATCCAATTTCTTTCTGATTTTATTCTAGTAGTATTTCAAATTTGGGTGGTCTAATGGATTATATGTGTGTTAAATGTGGAAGCTGTCAATGAAAGTGGTATGGCAAGCTGGAATGACAATGGAAAGAAGACCCAGCTGTGATCTTGGTCACAGCTACAGTCCAAAGAGAGGAAGAATGAGGGTTAGAGACTAGATGTGGGTGTATTTTAGCAAGATTTAAGATTGCTCCAGATATTCAAAGCTACCCTGGAAATCCATGAGAGGTTGGATACAGATGCAGGAAGAGATAACAGTGCAGATCTGATAAGACCTGCCCTGATAGACTGGGTCTTGTGACACCAAAGTCACTGAATAGGCATTCAGTTTACACTAAATAAAAGATTACAGCTTGTCAGCAGGTTGGTGGTTCGAACCAAGCCAGAGGCAAGATTACATTGCCAGTTCATTTACCTCACCAACTCATGTTGGAAGGTCCTGGTTGATGTTATAGAGTAGAGGAGGCTGTAAGGCTGTATTAGTTATACAACTGTCTACACTGCCACATATATGCACCAGTAGATGAAGGAGTAATCTTTCATTTATCCAATCTTTTGGTGTAGAATTTCCAGAGAAGGAGTGGGGATTCTGCAGTGGAATTCTGAAGCATGAGTGATCTCCACTAGACACTAGCAGAATGTCTCTTGAATCAAGATCTGACTTGTATTGTAGCCAATCACAGCTTGGTCTTAACACCATTATCATTTTGGCTCACTATACAACATTCATCAACAGCTCCCCACATATAATGCATAGATAGTGTGTTACACA
>NW_001890307.1:0-4266 GCF_000143565.1 Laccaria bicolor S238N-H82 | reverse complement strand
ACCCAAAGAATATTTTATCCCGCTTCCCACTGACGAAATGGTGCTGGCTCAACTTGAGGAGGTGCGGGATTCGATTGTCCAAGGTACTGCGGTCCTGGACCAGGAAATTGAACATCAGTACCTCAAAGGGGAGGAACTTGAGGGCATGCTTGAGGAGTTTTCGATAGCGATTGGGGCGATGGAAAAGGAATACCAAGGAGGGTGGGAATGCCGGACACTTGATAAACTCGTGGAGAAGCTGAGGCTGGACGACGCCGCTGCCTTGGAGCATAAAGAGCTGCAACCCCTACTCCTGGAACATCCACTGAGTCACGCCCAAAAAAGCCTATCCCGGACTTCTCATTTGATCTTACAACAAGTGTCAAGGACCTTGATATCCGACCATCTACCTAGCTTTTGCAAAATGTCTAAATAGTTTTCCGTTAAAAGGAATGAATGCCCAGAGTCCTCTTGAAATACAATGCATGGGCTCATAAAACTCCAATTGGCTCCCAGGACTTTCCCTGTTCAATGTCAATAAGTCTCCGAACCTTCTGAAATTCCTCCAACTCCAGCCATGCTGTGAAAAGCTCATCTCCCATCCATGGCTCCTCATCCCGGCACCCCAACTGATCCAGAATACGGTCGCGGACGAAAAAGGCAAAGCACCATCAGGGCTCCTTGGAAATAGACACCCCATGTCTGATTGCTTTTGACAGAACTGCAAGAATGGTTCCGGGATTATAATGAAATCGAATGCCGATGCCCGGGAGTTCCGCTCGAATGTCTGGGTCCACCACTTTACCAAATGTTGCAAGTACATCGAACATAGTGGGTGGAGACCTTCCGTCACGATGGAACGGGGCTTCCCTTTGACTGATTATTGACAAACCAGTAAAACAGCTGGCCCAAGTACCGATGATCTCCTGATACAACTCCCAATCTTCAATCGTTTCACCTGGGGCAATTTGTAGACTGGGACTTGCTGCTCGGACCAGTGCGCCTCGCATTATCGCGTACTGCGCAGGGTGTAAGACGAAAATGATTCCGCCAATCAGGGCCTGGAACTCAAGGATATCTCGGAGGAAACGCTTCGACCCTGCGGAGTTCTTCTTCAAGGCCGCAGAAGCTCCCAGGGAAGTCCTGTCATACTAAAAACAAATAAGCTTTGGAATGGCATAAAAGAACAACAAAGAACTTCATGTCCAGCCGGCGTCCACAATGGAGCCAGATTTACAATTCCTGGCGGAAATACCGAGGCTTCAGAACCCCGGAAGTAGGCTTTGTTGTTTCTCCAAGATTTCCTGGAGACAGGGGGTGATGAGGCAAAGTAGGGCTGAAGGGACTCCAAAGCAAACAAAACCCGATTCTGATAAGCCAATGTTAGGACGCACAAAGGGTTTATGATTCCAACCTGCCTGAAGTGCTTCCGACATTGCCCTGGGTAAATACCAAGCAAGATGACTTCCCTGGACATCGCGCACAATCACCGGTTTGCTTTCAACCACTTCATCCTCCGGTGGAAAGGCGGGGGGATATCTCTGAAGCAATGCTTCCTCCATTAACATAACCATTCCTGACATTTTTATCAACGAAAAAAAAACGATCCAGAATCAAAACAAATACCGGTGGGTCGTACCCCAACATCCTTTATGTATTCCTCAATGTCCCACTCTACTTGAATCGGAGATGACCTCCAGGCCTCGACAATCACGGAAATCACTTGTTCGCAATCGGTGACCAGACTCTCGGAGAATTCCTTCGGGGGAAAGTCGTTTCCACCCTTCTGCAGTAGGATGTATCGAAGGCGTCCTGAGATATAAATTCCGACGTCATCGGTGAGAGCCTGGACAGCAGTCCCAAATTCCATTGTGGGTGGTTTGGAATGGTTGACGTAGGGAAAAACAAAACTATAAATTCTTGATGCCTCATGCTAACCTCATGTTTTATCAATCATTGTTCTCGGAGCTCAGATCAAACAGTTTTCAGGGACACCATCAACCCCTGAGTTCATGCACAACCTGGACAGTTGTATTACTCAAATGTAAAACCCCCAGAAGTCGTGCAACCATGTTGCCCGGATTCTGAACTAAGGACTGTGGATAATATAGCGGCACTCCGGTAATCTTTCTCGTGGAGCCCCGCATATAATATGAGCTCCAAATGAAGTCCCGCAAGAGATTTCGGGGTTAATACCCCCATGGTAACCCCCCAAAGGTTCCGCTATGCCCCGCAAATTTCTTTGAACCCCAAACAATCCTAAAGCTCCTGCCAAACCCTGGAGGTCCTGCCAAATCCCGAAGGTTCGGCACACCCCGGAAGTACCGCCAAACCCCGAAAGTTCCGACACCCCCGAAAGTTCCGCTAAACCCCGCAAGTTCCGACACCCCCGAAAGTTCCGCCAAACCCCACGATTCCCACTTGAAATACCCCAAACTCTTGGTGAAAAATTCCCGGTAAAATCATTGGCATTCCCAAGCCCTTGGGCCCATCATACAACTATAGCTGTTCATATTTGTTGGCTCAACATAGGCACCATAACTTACTGCTTTGACCATTGGGCCCAACATATAGCCATTAGTGACAGAAATTGAATTGGCCCCAACATTGGGCCCATAACCTATCCTGACCCGCATTGGGCCCAACATATAGCCATTGGGATTCTTGATATTGGGCCCAACAACTATCCTTAGTCTAAGTGAAACCACTCAAATGACCATAATTGGGCCAAATGGCTATTTGGCAGTGTCTGGTTTGGCCGCACATTTGGGCCCAACATTTACCCTTAAGTGTCTTTATGGAACTGGGCCCATACATGGCCCCATAGTGACATCCAGAGCATTGGGCCCATTTGGGTAGCTCTATGACCCATAGGACAATTGTCCATGTTGTACTTCTATGGTTCCATAGCGCAGCTACTGAATGCCCTGGCAAAAGAGTCTAAAGAAAAAGCGCACGACTTAATTTAAAATCCCAAATCCCATTCCTTCAAAGCTGCAAGAGTCGACACAATTAGCCAGAAGAAGCACAGGCACCAGTCTTCTTGAATCAATGTCTTCTGGTGTATTTCCTGGTTACACACATTGTCTCGCTTACTCTCAACTTTTAGTAAAGGAGATCAGGTAGAATATAAAAAAACAAAAAAAAATAGAAAATAAAATAAAATAAAAGTTAAAACTCGAAATAAGGAGGGCATCGTGAGTGGAACAATGCGCACTTCCACAAAGGAGGTTGTAACTTTCTGGGCAACATGCAACATGGACAGCAACTGAGCTGGTTGGTGTGTAGGAACATGGTGAAGGGTAAAATTTGTGTTGATACTCATGTGTCCAACATGACACCCATACATCTCCCAGACGTCTGCTCTGCTCTATCTTCAAGGAAAGCAATACCAGTTTCAAATTATGAACACCAGTAGATGAAAGTGTTCCTACTTTGACGATGAATTAAGATTGAGGCAATGGCGAGCTCACTACATCTTGCAACTCTTATGACTGGAGCCCATGGGATCATATTAAAATGTGCCACTAGACCTTACAATGACTTTGTGGTGTAATGGTCTAACGGGCTGCTTTCTGTGTATAATGTGTGGTGTGTGTTTCGCTGCGGGCATGTCCTCAACAGTACATGGGGCAATCTCAAGGGGGTCAGGAATACATGGCATTAGGGGCCATAGGTAGTCTACAAAAGTTGTAAAGTCTGACATAGGGCCTCACCCTAATAGACACTAAATTTGACTCAAAAAAAAAAATGTGTGGTGTGCCCAATTCCTGAAGCTGTGAGTTCAATTCCTGCAAGTGCTGTACTTTCCTAATTTTTCATTTCCATACCAGGTATTTTGGAACAATCCTACCACCTTCCTCGCCATAAAATTTTAATGAAAGTGCCAATCAAGACTACTCGATGTTACATTGTGATCAGACTCTATTGGAACCACAGATACCCCCCCACATACTTGAATGCCAAATGTGAACAGTGAGGCCCAGCATCTCGCAACTTCAGGTAGCAATTTCTGGAGGGAGTTCCATCAGTTTGAGGCTACAAACATAAAAATACAGCAGAAACTCACAGAGTACTTCAATTTTCTGTGTAGAGACATCTGTCCCCCAGATAATTGAACGTTGTACATGAGCTATGATGCCTAATGTCTTGTAAATCCGGGTGACAGTTTCTTAAGCAAATACAGTCAGTTAGAGACCAAGGATGCAAAGATTGAGCAAGAACTCATGGAGTAGCTCGACTTTTTGAGTGTGGACTTCAACCCCCCACGTATCTGTACACCAAATG
>NW_001890308.1:3575-4418 GCF_000143565.1 Laccaria bicolor S238N-H82 | reverse complement strand
ACTGAAACATCTCTTAACTTGGAGAAAATATCCTGAACCAGATAAACATCTTTATGAAACTTTCTTTAGCCAGCCAAACCTTTCTGACTTGATCAGAAATGTTTCCCAAGATATCTTGGGTAGCCCAACATTCCTCAACTTGGTAAAGAAATATCTCACAAACATTTCTTGGGTAGCCAAACATTTCTTAACTTGATAAAAGTATTTTGCCTTTTATAAAGATTTCCTATCCCAACAAACATTTCTAAACCTCATCTCACAAACATTTCTTGGGTAGCCAAACATTTCTTAACCTGACAAAAGTAGATATATTTATCAACTATATCCTGAATCAAGATACATTATTTTTCACCAATATTTTGCATTTTCCAACTACATTCTCAACCATGATATATTACCAGGATATATCTGGGATATATCTTTCAACCAGATCTTGAACCAGGATATATCTTTCAATTATATCTTGAACCAGAATAAATTACTGTAGAATCCAGAAGAGAAAAGTGCATTTTATTCAATATAACTACATAAATTTACATTACTACATTGAAACTCAAATCAAGGGAAGAGGGACTGAGGGAGGTGGTAGGCAGTGAGGAAGAGGGCTGGTAAGCAATGAAAGAGGGGTGGTAGGCAAAGGGGGGAAGAGGGGGAAAGGAGGTGGGTGGTTGGCAATGAGGGAGGGGGGATGGGGGTTGGTAGGCAATGAGGGAGGGGGAAAGTAAGGAAGGGGGGAAGGGAGTAAGGGAAGAGGAGTGAGCCAGGGGGAAGGGAGTGGGGGAGGGGGAGGGGTGGAGAAGGGGGAGGGAGTGGAGAAGGGGGAGGGAGTGGAAAAGGGGGAGG
>NW_001890308.1:0-2460 GCF_000143565.1 Laccaria bicolor S238N-H82 | reverse complement strand
GTCATCTAATGACGTAGCACTTGGTTTGTGTCAGAAGGCAGAACAGAGGGGTGGTGACTGCTTACCAGGCTTTGTTGGTCACGACCTCGTCACCGTCGTCCTCGCCTGCCGGGGTCGTTGTCGTCTTTGTGTGTGGTTGTCAAGTCGTGAGGCTGTCGCGTTCGTTTCTTGGGCGGTAGTCGTAGTTCTTGGGCGGCCGGGTCGTTTGTGGTGGTGGTGGTTACGTGGCGCACTTGAGGGTGTTGACGTGAAGAAAGAAGTCATGTGACGTTGGCACGCGTAGGATCACGCACACGCTCACGCCCAAATATGAGGAGGCATGTGCGTATGATCAAGCCCAAATTTGTTGAGTCCACTCAATCTTGTAGTGTACTCCTTTTCATACAAAACCTTGTAGGGTCCGCATTTTGGGACTACAAATAAATTGTAGTGTCCACATGAAAGGTGAGGGATTCAACAGAATTTAAAATGAGAATAATAGGTACACACCTTCAGGCTTTGACTTGGCTGATGTGCATCATGTTTGGCCTTCTTTCCTAACTGCTGCCCACCCGCATAAGGATGCATGTATTTTGTGTGTTTGCTCTTTACTGGTGACCATCCCGGCTTTCGTTTCTGGCCATGAGTGTTGATTAGGTGCGACGGTTTCAACATGTGATTCAAAGATATCATGAGTTTGTTGGGATAAGGGAGGGTTTGCTTGGAGTTTCAGGATGAGGCTTGATAGCTTGTTGACGAGCTTCTCCAGCCTGTAGTAACTTGCCACCGTTCAAGTGTTTGCCATTTTACGCAATGAATCAAAAGTGCAGAAATCACTGGCATTGGGAGTGCATGCATTGAACAGCTGCAATGTGCAAAGCAAATGGCAGGGAATGATAGCCTATAGGCAGTCACAATTGTATGCATCGGCCTTCGATTGAATATATATCTCTGCTTCAGAATCCGGATTAGGACTGATGTCTGAATTGTCAATTGTTGATCATGATGCACGTTTTTGATCATTTCGAGGTCAAGAAGCCTCACAAATCACTATACACTAAGTAGTACACATCATCTATTCCATACAGCTTCACTACAACCACCTATATTCACAGAAGTGATATCTGCAAGACCTAATCACACCTAAGGACAGCCTAATGCTGCCCGTGCATCTGATTAGTAGTACTAGATCAAATGGTACTAGACTACTAAGTTGCAGAGTCCAGTCTCTCGAGCGGATTCCATGCGTTGGGTAGACAAAGAGTTTGAGGAAGCCACTGAGGCTGCATTTAATATCATCGGGAACATTTGGTCGGGGTGGTGCGTACCTTCGCATGCCGCAGGTAAGTTTGAACCAAGTTCGAACACTTACATGACGCCCATGTCACATCGTGTGACATGGGCGTCTTTCGTCAAACCACGACCACGACCACACATCAACACGTCACCACGTCACCACCACCCTCAACAACGCCCACCACCATCGATGATGCCCACCACCATCGACGACGCCCACCCACCATCGACGACGTCCACATCACCACCATCGCCTCTTCGCCCACAACCACCACAGCAACAACGATGTGGCCACGCAACATGGCAACAACGACGATGGACGGCAACGACGATGATGGGGAATCAGGTACTTGGTGAGCAAACCCATCTCGCCCCCCTTTCATTTTCTGACCGTGATGCCAGGTGCCACGTCGCCAACAGCGACGTGGCAACCAAACGATGAACGACAACATTGTCGCCGTTCATCGTTTTTGTATATACTTCACCACCACGTCGCCGCCATCCCACGTCAAGCGTTCACCACCGCAAACCCTGGCCGCCCAAAACCGACAACGACTGCCCAACAAACCACACACAACAGCCGGCAAGCGGCGACCAGGCCTCAACAAGCAACCACCGCCGAAGAACGACCACAACCCAGCACCACCGGCGAAGGATGACCAGCGCCCACAAAAATCAATCAACGAACGAACCCACGAAGACGGACGACGACGATGGCCAACAGACGAAGGACGACAACGATTGCGAAAGGACGACAACGACGACAATGTTACTGTCGTTGTCGTCCTCATTGTACACTGGAGACGAAGGTAGACGAGGCGCCCCTCTCACCACTCACATCACTAACACCAGGCCACCACCGTCGACAGCCCACCACCAGTGGGTGGTCGTCTAGCACCTCCGACGTCACCCCTCCCCAAAGGGAAGGGCATGCCGCCAGTCGGTAGCCACGTCACCACGCGAAACGACGCAAAAACGATGACGACGGCCTACAAACGACGACCGGACGACGACCACGAGACGCCGAGCACCCACCACCATGAACGACGACGGCCAGCGCCCAACAAACGATTGCGACCGCCCAGCAATGACGACAACCAAACAACAACCATAACGACGTGTGAACGACGACCAGCGCCCACAAAAAACGACGACCAGCGCCAACGAAATGACCACCAGCGCCCA
>NW_001890309.1:3187-4382 GCF_000143565.1 Laccaria bicolor S238N-H82 | reverse complement strand
AAAAAGAAGTCAGCATCCAGTTTCTAGAAGGCCAAGTAAGTTTAATTACCTGAGGGCCCATCACAACACCATCCAAAATGATCATTGAACAATCAGCATCATCATCACTGACATCCATAGCATTGGGATCAGTATTATTGAGATTGTTTGCTCTCAATTGGGCTGCTTGTCTCTCTCTCGTAGTATCTTGTGCAGATAAATTTGCATATTCTCCTGTTAAAACAGGTACAGTAGAATTTTCATCTGCTCCTATCACTGCTGCAGGATCTTCATTGGCCATAAAATCTGCAGTCTCTTTATATGGTTGACAGCACTTAGAACATGAATGCTCTTTTCCTGGCTCTATTACCCCCCCATTTCCTAATTTCTCAAATGCCTGCTGGGTAACTTCTTCAATGTTCAAGTTGTCAGGCAACTCCAAATTGTTGCTATTCACACTTGCAATTGTTCTGATTGATTCCTGAACAAAAGCCTGCCAAATATGACGCCGGGTAACTTGGACCTTGGAGTCAGTAACTGAAGCACAATCATTCCAATGCTGTGTATACGCAGAGGCTGATGCATGGAAATTATACATTCCACTAAGAACAGAGTGTGTAAAATTTCTGTCAACCCAAGTAGACTGTCCTATCTTTAGGAATCGTGCAGAATTTAGATAGCACTTGGTCCAAGAACCATAGTTATCTTTAAAGCGCTCATGATCTGCATAATAGATAGCACCACATTGCATGCATTTGCCTGTTAGAACAGGAACATCCTCATAAGGAATATTGTCTTTGATTAAGGTAACCAATGGGACATCTCTTGGTCTGGTTGTTTGCAAAAGAGCTCTAGAAGCACACCATTGATCAACACAAGTAATGCTATCAGGACAAATAGCATGAACTGCTCGAATTGCAATATAGGAAACTGGCTGCAGTCTCTCTTTGAACTTTCCCCAATGGTCATATAGGGTAAGATTCAATAAGTTTGCAAATGCATCAAGTTTGATAGACAATTTTGTGACTTGGTGATTTTGCTTTGGCCGATATTCTCCAGGACGAAGCACTGTTTTAATATCATCCTTCAATCGGTGCATTATAGCACGTGACAAAGAACGAATCCATCCAGAAGCTACAGTTTTATTTTCACCCTCAGCTGGATGCTGTTGGCGGGCATGTAGACTGAGCAATTCAGGATTTTCAGTCATTGTAAA
>NW_001890309.1:0-2178 GCF_000143565.1 Laccaria bicolor S238N-H82 | reverse complement strand
CTTCCAACTGCTACCATTTCTTTGGCCCGTGCAAGAGCTGCAGTACATTCTAAATATCGTCCCCAGGCAAAGCACAGGCCTGTAGCTGAACAATTTGTATAATTAGCATTGAGATTAAGCTCTTCAACAAGACGGCTTCTCAATGCTGGAGACAGTTTGTCTTTTCCAATGAACCAGTGACCTAGAGATGAACCTTGTTCGACAGTAGATGAAGAATGACCAGCAGATGTGATACGAGAGCCTGCACAAGAGCCAGAGTGTGCAGATACAGAACGAGACCCAATGCTAGAACCAAGACAGCCTGTAAATCCAGGCAAAGTTACTGAGAGACTAGGATCAAATGTAGTCTAGAAACCAGACTTTTTATTAAAATAATTCAAAAAGAGTCTAATAAATGACTTACACCCAAAATACGAATAATCTTTCTGTTCTGCTCATCATCCAACCACTCTACATAGTCTTCATCTGTTGGTTTGCGCTTCATGATTGATTCATAGTGTCCTTGGACACTCCAGCCCTCTTCTTCATATTTGAAGAGGCGATAGGCAGGTTCTATGTAGAGTGATTAATATATATTTACCAGAAAATTTATCAAACTCACGTCGAATAGGTGAATAGTCTCGGGATCCACAACCAATAACATCTTGAATGGTTTCACACTTGCTGATATCAGAGACATTGGCAATAAAAGAGGACTTGGTGATGTCAATATCGGGTGGATTGAGGTTTGAGATGTAGAAGTGAATCTTTCCCTTGACTGGTTTCTGAGCTAGACCCTCTCTAAAAACATCCATCTCCTCCCAGACTTCAACAGCATCACCGATGTTAATGGAATTGCCCAGAGCTTTTCCCCGGAAGATTCCACCAGTCGAACGTGATGAGCCATATGCAGGAATTGTCCCTTTTGGTGGACTAGCCATAACTGTATCTGTATTTGAGAAAGTTTAATACAACAGAATGAAACACAGATAGGTAAAGAGTACCTTCATGGTGTGTAGATGCTGCTTGACTTGGATTGCCATCACGCTTCGGCTGCCGCCCACGAGAATTTTCTAAACAGTTTACTTAGCACCAAGTCATTGTAATAATACATGATATATAAATAAAAATAAAAACATCTTCACCCATGATGGATGAAGGATGGACACAAGTCCCTGACATCTCACTATCAGGATGGGTGGTGGGTTACCTACCATCCCGACGTCGAGATGAGTTTTCACAGTCAGGATAGGTGGTCCACTATCCTGACTGTGATAAGACATGGTAGTGTTAACGCACCTGTGTTGTTCTTATCTGCATTACGTTGGCTATCTACGTTAGTGTTGGGCTTCCCCATGACCATGCACGTGGTGGACGCGGCATGCTGACGTGTGGCCACATTGGTGCTGATGGTGCTGGTGTTGACGTTGGCAGGCGCGACACGCTGGTGTGGGGTTGTGTTGATTATGTTGGCGCGCACATCGCGCTGACGTGTGGCGGTGTTGGTGCTGGGGGTGTTGGTACTGGCGTTGGTGGGCGTGGCCCGCTGACGCGTGGCAGCATTGGTGCTGGGGGTGTTGGTGCTGACATGGGCACGCTTGGTGTGTGGACAGGTGGCACTCCCGGTGTTGTCATGCCGTTCGTCGTGTTGTTCGTCGTGCCGTTCGTCGTCCTGTTCGTCGTGCTGGTTGTTGTTGTTGTCGTTGTCATGCTGGGTGTCTTCGGTTTCTTGGTCTTTGTTTGGTTCTTCGTCTTTGTTGGGTCCGTTCATGTCATCGCTGTTTGTATCTTGGAGGGGGTGGTTGTCATCATTGGTTTCATTGGGGCCACCACGTGGTTTGGCAGCCTGGTGGCGTTGGGTAGCGGAAGTGAGCATGGGCTGAGCAGGGGTCGAGTCGTCGGCTGGTGTGGGTTGTTGTCCAGAGGTGGCATCAGTGCGGCGAAGGGATCAACGTGGGGGTGCGACACTAATGCCGCTGGCGGACAACACGCGCTCGGCACTAGAATAGAAATGAAAAATAAAAAAAGGACGAGGGGAGGGGATACGTATGGGGTTTGCTTTGACCTGGGCGGCGATGCAAGCGCCGTGTCTTCTCGATTGCGGTCCTGGGCGGTTTTCCTGTAGAAATCGTTAGTGGTGAGGAATTGGGGCAAAAATCGCACCCGATCGATGGCAATCGTCATCGATGATTCCATCGA
>NW_001890310.1:3108-4423 GCF_000143565.1 Laccaria bicolor S238N-H82 | reverse complement strand
GTAATAATGGTTGGACAATTGAAACCTGTTATCTGCATCGATGGCAAGCATATTCCACAGATCCTTCTGGCGTTCAGCATAGCAAACATGCCCAGGTTTTGCTTGGTCTGCTGCCATTTTTTGCCATGCACTCCACTTGTTCACCTGATACAAAAAGTATCTCGTCACCCATTCCATCTCATGTGACAACAGGTTGAATTCTTCTCTCCATCTGTGAAACCTGGCCCTGGCCCGAAGCCAATTGATGCGATGAACTAGAAAGGTAATCAATAATCTACTATTGAGGAGGGTATAGGGATGCTTTACACTCTACCATCCGTTCCTTGTCCTGCATATCGCCTGCCAAGTTGGAACTCCAAAACCAGGCTGGCTTTGCCCTACTTTGCCCTCGCACATTCGGGTCTGCTACTGCAGTATTTGCCTTCATGTCCTCCTTCAAGAGCGGTTTATACTGGCGCCCTATCTTCTTCTCTGGGTCGCCCAATCTTGAAATGGCATCGATGGCATAGGAGTAAATCTGGTGATGATGATGAAGCGTTCGCCCAACAGCGTGCACCGTCGCCCATGCCCTTGTTTTCTTGACTTTACTTTTTTTGATTTTTCGAAGCTTTCTTCCATATTCAAAAGACAAATTCGCCAGTGACACTCGGACGCCTTGAAGAGCATCGTTCGCTTGCCCTTGGCGCAACTGATATTCTTTGGACAAAAAATGTTGTAATCCATGAGCCTGAAGGTGCTCTTCTCCCATGGCTGACGGCAAGGCTAGTTTCACATGTTCAACAGCTTCAGCCGCAGCAAGCGCCGCTGCCTGGGCTTGTGCAACCTTTGTGGCGGTGACCACCATGATATCAGGCGCGCTGCCACTGAAATTTGACTCGGCCAGATCATCGTCCATCTGCAGAACATTGTCCATATCAAACTCTTCATGAAGCAACAGCTGATTTTCATTTAATGCCGGGTTCCATGCTAAAAAGGTCATTCCCGTCTTGTTGAAAGCATCGATTCTCACTCTTAACCTTTCCCTCCTCTTAGCAATGTCAACTTTCTGCAGGATAGTTGGTTTTTTTCCAGTACGCCGAATGAGAAACCTTAGTTCAATCCTGTTTTAATGTAAGCCATTCCTTGTATGCATTGGCTCTGTCAGGGTCTTACTGTGTCTCCTCAATTTTGAGTCCTGTTGCAATCCAAGATGTTTGACCTGTACTGCCCATCGAAAGGCGCTCCTGGTCCATCAGCTTTAATTGGACTTGAGCGGTGGTGAGGGGGGCTGTAGTGTTGGTTAGTCTAGGTAAAATGGCATGAGCGCCAGGGGTGC
>NW_001890310.1:0-1812 GCF_000143565.1 Laccaria bicolor S238N-H82 | reverse complement strand
CAGGAATAAATGACGTCGCCAACCGGAAGAGGCACTCATCCTGATGACCATGGACATGAAATAAACCAATTCCCATGATCAAATTAGCCTTCTCAGAGATGGAAAGATTTGGATTGTTAGCAATCCTGTCCCAGAGATTAACATGATACTGACACATCACGTCATATATGATCATGATATCGTCCAAACCATTCAGTCCCATGTTCTTCAGCGCCTCACAAAGAGCATAGTCGATGTTCAGCTGGCGCTCGCCCTTCTGAAAGTCAACAACGCTGCCTGGAATGAAGGCGCCTGATCGGGGGCAGGCAAATGCTGCAATGCCAGTTGCATCACAGCCTGTGTGATTCTGACTTGCATTGTTGATGGCCTGGTGGTTGCTGCATGTTGATTTGACCTACAACCAAATGAGTCAGGTTTTGAAAGGGGCAGTGGGCGCAGTAGGATTCTGTGCCCAAAAGCATCAAATGCTACATGGCTACATGGCGCAGCGACCTCGGGCGGCGGAACTGGGATGCGCCACATATGGGAAGGCGGTCCAACTCACCTGGCGAGTAACAGTGGGCTGCGCCAGGTACTTCTTGTAAGCCTCCTTCTCTGTCATCATTCCTTCCCCACTGAGCTCTTTACTCTCCCCCACCTATTCCTACTGGACTCCTACTGGATTCCCGGAATCCTACCGGACTGGACTAGGACTGGGACACATTTTATGTTGGCTGATCACCATACAAATTTTGTATCCTAGTCCTAGTGGAGTCCTAGTAAATTCCTACCGGACTGAACCCAAATCACCAGGAATTGTGGAATTCTACTGGATTTTTAAGGAATGAGTCCAGTAGGAGTCCAGTACAAGGAGTCCAGTAGGAGTCCAGTTGGAGTCCAGTAGGAGTCCAGTAGGAGTCCAGTAGGAGTCCAGTAGGAGTCCAGTAGGAGTCCAGTAGGAGGGGGAATGGAGAAATATGTGAAAATGCCTTTTTGGAAATTTTGTCAAAATCCGGTAGGAATCCAGTAGGAATCCTACTGGAGTCCCGGAGTCCAGTAGGAATAGGTGGGGGAGTGATAAGTATTGTCCCCACTGGTCAGCCATACATCGTCCATGGCATTTTGTTGCTTCAGGTGATCAGCTGAGAAGTTACCATCAACACAAAGAAATCGTGTGAAGACCTTGCTGCCAATGGGAATGAGTATGTGAACAAAGGGCAGTTCATGCTTATGGATGTGGGTCCTCTTTCCAGTTCATTGGCAAGTTAACACCTGGCTGGGCGCAAGATGCACAACCATATGCCATCTCTCCAGCCTTCGGCATTCTAGGCTCATGTCCAAAACCAAAGCATTTTTTAAGTTCCAAATTGCGCCATTGCCGACTAACTCTTCTGAATCCGCGATACCTGTCCTGGGGTGATGGGTGAGACAACATTCAAGTATATCAACCAAAGCAATGTGTACCGGAACCGACTTGGGGAAAGCCAGAGAAGTCAGGTGCTGCAGCTTGAGATAGTATTGATATGCGGAAGTTTTGCAGGTAAGATTGGACAACCGAAAATCATCCAGTACCTTGAAAGTGAACAGTGTTTTAACATTTTGAAAGCTTGTTGGAAATAACTATGAAGTCAACAGCTGCTCATCGGTGGGTGCAGCTCCTGGACAGGTGCATAAATGCAAAGGAAGATGGTGAATTCCGTTTGTTTCAATCACAAGCACAAAGGGGTTGCCCAGAGAATCCTCTGTGTCAGGTTGAGGAGCTGTACCGAAACCCTTTGTTCTTTTGTATTGTTCCTGAGTGTTGTTGTCAGCTTCTTCTTCGGTTGCGCCATG
>NW_001890311.1:1718-4260 GCF_000143565.1 Laccaria bicolor S238N-H82 | reverse complement strand
CAACATCCCTATCCAATGACCCCACAATATTTTCTGTCTGAACTTGCATCACCTGATGACTTACTGGTGGCTGTCTCACAAGTAGACTTTGATAATGCCCTAGTCACTCTAGTTCCAAGTGTTACTCAGGCTGAAATGGAACACCACACTTGTGTCCAGCATTGCTTTTCTCAAGGTGCAAATATTTAACTAGGCTACCCTGATTAATGTAGTACATCAATATCATGTTGGTTTAGAATATACAGACAGACTTGCAAGTTGCGGACAAGAAATGGCATGAGCTCCAGGGTCCTGCAAAAAGTTGCCATGTTTGTGGCTGCATAGTCATTTCACAGCCACCTAGTCTCCATTACTATCACATGCTTTAGCGGCAGGCGAGCCTGCCTGGTCCCCAACTCTTTTTTTTTCTTACATTGCAGCCACCCCTACTCCCTCTTCCTCCTTGCCTTCAATATAAGCAATGCACGACACCTCTGCGCACATCCCGAACCTTACATGGATCCCCTCAAGTCGGAACCACTCCCAACACCTCCTCAGCCAACTCACACTCCAATCTTGTGCATCCATCTGCATTGCCTGCACCTTTACCTCATTCTGCTATCCTGTCACCTAGCGTCACAGCACAGTTCCCATGTTTCTTATAAGTATATGTAAATATATAATAGTCCTCCAACTTGAATGATTTTGATCTACAATGTTCATTGCCCAAGTCATAGTCCTCCAACTTCAATGGTTGATCTTGTTCATTGTCTAAGACATAGTCATTGAGCTATGATGTTCATTGTCCAAGTCAAAGCCCTCCAACTTGACCAGTTCTGTTGATCTAAAATGTTCATTGCTCAAGTCATAGTCCTCCAACTTGAACAGTTTGGATTAACCATGTTCATTGCTGAACATGGTTTTGATCTATGATGTTCATTCCCCCAATCATAGTCCTCCCATGCAAAGGGGTTTTTTCTTATCCATAATATTCAAGTGCTATAAGAAAAAAATGGACAGTCAGACTGTTGCAGCCTTCATGGAAGCCATGCTAATGGTCTATGTATATCCTACAAACAGTCAAGGAAACACAGCTCCAGATGGTGGCTAAAGCCTTAAAAATAGTAGAAACATCATCTGGAATATATGTCCCACATTACAGAAAATCACAAGTTTTTTTATAGAAACTGGGACCCCAGACACCCCTAGTGGCTGAAGAAATATATCCTTGGTCAACCCCAGCTGCAAAATATATCCTAAGTCCATCCCAGACCAGAAATATATTTCTACAGTGTGACAGTCACAATTCAGGGTCCAGGCATAAGAAATATATTTGGTGTCCATCTCAGTGAAGAAATATATTTTGGGGTGTGTGACACACTAGAAATATATTTGGTGTGACATTGGACATCAAAATATATTTACGTAAAAGTGGAGATATACAAGCCCCAGAATATATACAATATAGATATACACCCTGACATTTAGTCCCGTAGTATTCATGGAGTTTGCAAGACTAATAGTCAGTTGTTAGTGGGTGACTGAAGTGGAAAAATCAAAAAATATGGCCAGCTTTGTACTGCTGACTGCAGTTACAGTACAAAATGTAGGACTATATAGGTGTGGATTTACATGTAACTTTGATGATTTGGATTAGAATAAAAATTTGAATGAGGGCAGTTTAACTTTGATGATTAAGATAAAATGTGTGTGTCAGAATGGGGACTGAACATATGCACTAGGAGGTCTAGGGGGCTTGCCCTGACAAGCTGGCCAAGTGCAGCCATTGCCACTGCAGGTTAAAGTGTATTTTTGAAAATTTAAATGAAGTGTGAGTACCAAAACAGGGATTAGTATAACTTTGAGAAACATGTACACCACAGTTATCAGATTTTTATGAGATAGTCCAAGGGTCTTCCCTTTGGCAAGCTGGCCAAGTGCAGTGAGTGCCAAACCATAGGTGCAGGTCAGAGCATAATTTAAATAATTTAAATTTGATGAGATGTCAGTACCAAAACAGAGATTTAAAATGTGCACCAGAACTGGAATAAAGATATGTACTGGGGGGACAGCTTGCCTCTGGCAGGCATGGCCAAGCGAAGTGAGTGCTGTGTCCAGGTCTAAGGTCTAAGCCTAACATTGATGATTCAGATGAAAGGTATACACCAGATCTGGGATAAATGTGTATCAGAATGGAGATTGAATATGTGTACCAGAAGTTGGATTAAACATGTGCACTGGAACTGGGATAAAGATGTGTACCAAAACTGGAATTAAACATGTGTAGTGAGGGTCCACACCATAGGTGCAGAAAGTGTAACTTTGAGAAACATGTACACCACAACTATTAAATTTGTATCAGATAGTCCAAGGGCTTGCCTCTGGCAAGCTGGCCAAGCACAATGAGTGCCACTGCAGATTACAGCACTTTCAGAGTAGGATGGGAAAGTGTGATTTTTTGTAAGCATGTGTGACATATGTAGTTTCCCTTTTGAAAATAAGGGGCAAACCACCTTAGCCCAGCCAAGCCCACTCCTTCATAACAATAATACATATCAGAGCG
>NW_001890311.1:0-1648 GCF_000143565.1 Laccaria bicolor S238N-H82 | reverse complement strand
ATTAGGGGATGTGGGATTGAGCAGAAGGGTGATAAGATGCATAGGCAGTGTGAGGCAGACAATTCCTCAAAGGGAACCTACATGTGTCACACATGCTTACAAAAAATCACACTTTTCCATCCTACTCTGAAAGCACTGTCTGTAAAGTGTATCTTTGAAAATTCAAATGAAGTGAAATAAAGTGTAAGTATCAAAATAGGGATTAGAGATGTGTACCAGAACTGGAATTTACAGTGATGTGCAGGCCCGGCTTGGCCTGAAAGCCATGGCTATGGCCCGACTTTGGGTGGCTCAGGCTTGACCATACTCAAGCCTGAGCTTTTTGCAAGGCTCAAGGCTGGCTTATGGGCAAAAGTCAAAAAAACACATACAATCAATCAATTAGTCTTGAACCCACAACAAAATTTCTACAAGTGCACCTCCATGTCAAACACTGCACCCCCTATCTCTGCTCCTCATCACATTGGGACAATTAGGACATCAAGGTTCAGGCATACCATCTGGAAACATCATATGAGGTATCTAAGCATCTCACACTTGCTTGGACTCATCACTGACCTCACTACTTTTGCAGACTTTCAGAGAAGAGGTTGAATATTTCTCTTCTATTCCAATATTTATCAGTCTTAACCAGTACTTACACCATCTCAAGGCTGCTGTGAAGTTCAGTATCAAAGTCACTTTAGTTCCAGCATATTCTCCTGAAGCCATGGCAGAGAAAACTTCGGCCAGGATGGTGCTGGCAACGATTATGAGCATGCAAGGTTACTGTACCTCTCCAAAGTGAGGTACGACCTTGCTTTGGGCTTTGCTGGGCCTTGACAATGGCCCAAGAAGGCCTGGCTTTGGGCCAGGCCTGGCACATCACTAACTGGAAACAGACATGTATGCTGGGGGGACAACTTGCCTCTGGCAAGGCATGACTGAGTGAAGTGAGTACTGTAGTATAAGTCCAGGTTTAAGTCTAACTATGTGTACTGAAAGTGGGATTAAATATGTGTACCAGAAGTGGGATTAAACATGAACTGGGATAAAAAATGTGTACCAAAACTGGGATTAAACATGTGTACCAGGGGGTCCAGGGGGCTTGCCCCCAGCAAGCTGTGACCAGCACCAGAGGCACGGCTGAGCGTTAGCGAGTGCCGCACTGTAGGTGCGGGTCTAAAGCTTGTTCATGGCGAAGAAGGCAATGTTTGGACCTATGGTGGTAGTGAACAGGTGAACGTCCTAGACAACTCAATCAACAAGCATATGGAACAATTACCACACTCATGATTCCTCCTTTCCACTCCTCGTCTAACATGGCCTGGAGTTGCAACTACAAACATAGAACTTTGTGACAAAGGTACGTCCGTCGAATTTTGAGCTTCCCTTTTACAATCTAAGATGCCCACCCTCAGATGCGCGTGATGACCAAGTCCTGCTTAAGGCCTACTCACAGGCCACAATTGCTCTTACACAACCAGTACGCCGGTGTAACCAGAACACGTTGAAGCACTATCCCGTGGTTGCCGTGCAAAGTCCTTCCTCCACTGTTATAATCAATGTGCTCGATGCTGGGTGGGCGCAGCGTGCGGCTGAGGGTGTTGTGCTTGATTTCAGGTTTCCAGTGAGGAGGAATGCCAGGGTTTCCATGGGCTTGAATGAT
>NW_001890312.1:0-4249 GCF_000143565.1 Laccaria bicolor S238N-H82 | reverse complement strand
TNTCCTCAAGCCAGAGTGGCGCAACAAACTCGCTATGACCTATCCAAACGACGACGACGCCATTCTCTACCTTTTCACCTTGATCGTCAAACGGCACGGCTGGACCTTCATCGACTCCCTCGTCTCGCAAAACGTAACCTGGCTCCGGGGAACCGGAACCCCCTCCGAACTCATCGCCAAACCGATCTCACAAAACGAGCTCGCTGCATCCTTCGCTGCATCCCCGTCCGCCGCAGCCGTAATCTTAACTAAACTGCCCACTGAAGACCACTACGTCACTTGGCCACAAACCGCCGCCATCTTTGCAACCACGAAGATGCCGGAAACTGCCAAGCTCTTCATGAGTTATATCATGAGCGACGAATGGCAAGCGGATGGCTTTCCGTCGAGCGGATACGCAACGAGGAAACAATTTGATACGGATGGGGTTTTGAATCAGACGCTTACGAACCCTCTTGGGTTTGTGACGTTTATGCAGGATCGCGCGAATGTGGAGAGGTGGAGGTTCCAGTTCGAGACTACGTTGGGAACCCCACAGGGAGTAAGTCCTCTCCTCAACAAGACAGTTATCTAGTCGCCATTTACTATGCCACTGCTTGTAAATCAGTTTTCGGACAGCAATATAGTTTTCACAGTTCGCAAGATATTTACCTTATCCCCTACGAGGGTACCTAGTCAGTCGACCTTGCACTGGTACTTATGACCAATTGAGATGAGACGGCGGCCGTGGGGCCGCTGCCAGTGGGCTCTGATTACCGGCAATTGACTAAGCCCATCAAAGACGAACTGTGCTCAACGTCCCTAATTCTTACTTGAATATGTCCATAGGACCATAATCCATGGCAGTCCCTAACACAACGGGACGAAAACACCGTGTCCTTACCAAGTCCTTACTCAAACTCATCACTCAATCCGCGACAGTGGTGGGAACGGATTGATCAATATCAGGTTTCCTCAGGCTCCTTGTGAGTAGAAACCGCAAGCGTACCCATTTTTTTTTCTATGTCCCAACGTTGTAATAGAATCAACAACTTTTCCCCATAGCCAGTACTTCAAACCAACATGCAGATGGCCGTGGAATAGCAGAGGGTCAGTTGCAACGCGACAATTTCACGATAGCTTTATCTATCAGATTTTACGTGCACTGCTTACTCCAGGGCCGAAAATGAGGTTAGCTTAAGCCGATGAAACGGGATGATCAGGGATGGCGCTAGCACAAACCAACCCAGGCTTCCTCAAGGCTTCCTTTCTGGATAAAAGGCAAACGTCTTAAAACATGAAGGGCGAGCAACTTCCAACGCACTTGAGCTGCAATGGTTCGTGTCATCATCCTAGCTGGCTGTTGCCTCCTTGCCCTGGTCTCGTCCGGCTTTTGTCTATCTTATGGCCACGAACCTATAGGCATCGAATCTCGCAGCCTTGACGCTATATACCAAGCTGCTCTTAAGGAAAAAGGAACTTTGAGAGTCTCCTGGGGCGGTGACGGTAAACTAGTTGTTTTTTTGTCTCTTGGCAAAAACGGTTTTAACATTTTTTCTGTTTCAAAGCAATATCAAATGGCGCAGGAATTATAGCCGCTTTCACGAAGCGTTTCCCAGACGTCGAGTTCAACCTAACTGTTGACCTATCCAAGTACCACGACAGCCGTGCTGATCGTACTTTCGACACTTCAAATGGAGAGGACGATGGTACTGACGTCGTACTCCTTCAAACTGTGCACGATTTTCCTCGCTGGAAGAAAGCGAACCGATTGCTGCCCTACAAGGTAGCCACCTGGAACGACATTCAGTCACCGTTCAAAGACGAAGACGGTGCTTTTACAGGCTGCTTCATTGGTAAGCTCCCAAACCCTCTCTACGCGTACACCTAGATCATTATTTTTTCTTTCTTTATCTATGCAGGCGAGTTCGGTACAATTGTCTTCAACGACGACAAAGCCCCCAACGACACAGTACCAACCACATACCAATCATTCCTCAAGCCAGAGTGGCGCAACAAACTCGCTATGACCTATCCAAACGACGACGACGCCATTCTCTACCTTTTCACCTTGATCGTCAAACGGCACGGCTGGACCTTCATCGACTCCCTCGTCTCGCAAAACGTAACCTGGCTCCGGGGAACCGGAACCCCCTCCGAACTCATCGCCAAACCGATCTCACAAAACGAGCTCGCTGCATCCTTCGCTGCATCCCCGTCCGCCGCAGCCGTAATCTTAACTAAACTGCCCACTGAAGACCACTACGTCACTTGGCCACAAACCGCCGCCATCTTTGCAACCACGAAGATGCCGGAAACTGCCAAGCTCTTCATGAGTTATATCATGAGCGACGAATGGCAAGCGGATGGCTTTCCGTCGAGCGGATACGCAACGAGGAAACAATTTGATACGGATGGGGTTTTGAATCAGACGCTTACGAACCCTCTTGGGTTTGTGACGTTTATGCAGGATCGCGCGAATGTGGAGAGGTGGAGGTTCCAGTTCGAGACTACGTTGGGAACCCCACAGGGAGTAAGTCCTCTCCTCAACAAGACAGTTATCTAGTCGCCATTTACTATGCCACTGCTTGTAAATCAGTTTTCGGACAGCAATATAGTTTTCACAGTTCGCAAGATATTTACCTTATCCCCTACGAGGGTACCTAGTCAGTCGACCTTGCACTGGTACTTATGACCAATTGAGATGAGACGGCGGCCGTGGGGCCGCTGCCAGTGGGCTCTGATTACCGGCAATTGACTAAGCCCATCAAAGACGAACTGTGCTCAACGTCCCTAATTCTTACTTGAATATGTCCATAGGACCATAATCCATGGCAGTCCCTAACACAACGGGACGAAAACACCGTGTCCTTACCAAGTCCTTACTCAAACTCATCACTCAATCCGCGACAGTGGTGGGAACGGATTGATCAATATCAGGTTTCCTCAGGCTCCTTGTGAGTAGAAACCGCAAGCGTACCCATTTTTTTTTCTATGTCCCAACGTTGTAATAGAATCAACAACTTTTCCCCATAGCCAGTACTTCAAACCAACATGCAGATGGCCGTGGAATAGCAGAGGGTCAGTTGCAACGCGACAATTTCACGATAGCTTTATCTATCAGATTTTACGTGCACTGCTTACTCCAGGGCCGAAAATGAGGTTAGCTTAAGCCGATGAAACGGGATGATCAGGGATGGCGCTAGCACAAACCAACCCAGGCTTCCTCAAGGCTTCCTTTCTGGATAAAAGGCAAACGTCTTAAAACATGAAGGGCGAGCAACTTCCAACGCACTTGAGCTGCAATGGTTCGTGTCATCATCCTAGCTGGCTGTTGCCTCCTTGCCCTGGTCTCGTCCGGCTTTTGTCTATCTTATGGCCACGAACCTATAGGCATCGAATCTCGCAGCCTTGACGCTATATACCAAGCTGCTCTTAAGGAAAAAGGAACTTTGAGAGTCTCCTGGGGCGGTGACGGTAAACTAGTTGTTTTTTTGTCTCTTGGCAAAAACGGTTTTAACATTTTTTCTGTTTCAAAGCAATATCAAATGGCGCAGGAATTATAGCCGCTTTCACGAAGCGTTTCCCAGACGTCGAGTTCAACCTAACTGTTGACCTATCCAAGTACCACGACAGCCGTGCTGATCGTACTTTCGACACTTCAAATGGAGAGGACGATGGTACTGACGTCGTACTCCTTCAAACTGTGCACGATTTTCCTCGCTGGAAGAAAGCGAACCGATTGCTGCCCTACAAGGTAGCCACCTGGAACGACATTCAGTCACCGTTCAAAGACGAAGACGGTGCTTTTACAGGCTGCTTCATTGGTAAGCTCCCAAACCCTCTCTACGCGTACACCTAGATCATTATTTTTTCTTTCTTTATCTATGCAGGCGAGTTCGGTACAATTGTCTTCAACGACGACAAAGCCCCCAACGACACAGTACCAACCACATACCAATCATTCCTCAAGCCAGAGTGGCGCAACAAACTCGCTATGACCTATCCAAACGACGACGACGCCATTCTCTACCTTTTCACCTTGATCGTCAAACGGCACGGCTGGACCTTCATCGACTCCCTCGTCTCGCAAAACGTAACCTGGCTCCGGGGAACCGGAACCCCCTCCGAACTCATCGCCAAACCGATCTCACAAAACGAGCTCGCTGCATCCTTCGCTGCATCCCCGTCCGCCGCAGCCGTAATCTTAACTAAACTGCCCACTGAAGACCACTACGTCACTTGGCCACAAACCGCCGCCATCTTTGCA
>NW_001890313.1:2155-4207 GCF_000143565.1 Laccaria bicolor S238N-H82 | reverse complement strand
TTTGATGAAAGGTGCTCGGAGGGTTGTCGGAGGGTGCACGATCCTGCACCCCTGCGGCCTTCATTGTAAGCACCTAATCGCCGATTTATCACTGTTTTCCTTTGTTCCCAACTCCAACTGTCGTGAGTGATCTTACCCACCATCAGCGCCCCCGATGCCCACCGACGAAACAAGACCAATGGACGGCCGCGACGGAAATCCCTCCAAGAAATCTTTCTCCGAGGATGGGAGGGGTGATACAAAACCAGTGAGTGTCCACCGCTACTCGCGTTTATCGCAGTGGTATGACCTGATGATCAAAATAGACACTTGAAATGACATCCGGAGGTCGTCACAGTGCGCCTTCCTCTTTCCTTTGATCATAATTGGCAATGATAGGACCCACCCACCCAGTATACTATCGGTTATACACCAAGGATGGTCCACTCGAATCAAACAGCCCCATATACTCGAACGACCGCTTCATCAGCCGGATCGCGTCCTCATCAGTGAGACCACCTCATACCGCCGCCTCTTTGATGAGGCATCTCTGCAAGATTGAGGGCTTGGCACTACAAAACTGCACCTTATTTCAGTCTCTCTCGGAAATGACAGCTTTGGACGATTCGATCATCCGTCTCTCGCTTCAGGGGACTACTGGTCCAGGCATGTCGGACCTAGATCCAATGGCCCTTGTTGTTGACAAACGTGCTGCGGAGAGGAGATCACAGGTAACGAGCCCTGTACAACCGCGAGAGCTATTTGAGTGCGATTATGATCAACGTTACGGTGCGGGTCTACTATGTGTCCTCCGAAAATTGGCCTCACGACTCTTCAGTGTACTATCGCGTTTACGATGACGACGGTGACATTGTCTCAAAAACGTCTTTCGACGAGAACAATCCTTCTTTGGGTCGCGCGAACACTCTTTTTGTGCCCCCGCCTCACACTGTGTCTTCCTTGAAAAATCACATTATCATATCTGAAGATCTATCGGGCCACAATGTTCAGCTGTTCGAGGATGAGGCCAGCGACTCTGCCATGAATGACAGTGATGCGATCACCTTTCTCTCTGATACATTCCCAGGATTTATACAAGACCAGCCTATCGCAATTACATATGAACGGGGAACGCAAAATGGTGAGTCTCAATGAAACCACAGGACTGGGTCGTAACAGAGACTTTTTGTAGGTTCAACTGACTCGGACAGCGAGGATACGGACGACATCCAGATACCAGAGCTGAAGGAAGCATTGGCACAGATCAAGAAAGAATTTAAAGAAGCAAACCTAACACACACGCGTGAGCTTGAAGAAGTAAAGCGAAGACAAGCACGTAAGCTTAAAGAAGTAAAGCGAAAACACGGCGATGAGCTTGAAGAATTAATCCAAACACACGCGCTTGAGCTTGAAAAAGCAAAGAAAACACACGCGCGTGAGCTTGCTGAGGTGAGAGAAGAATTGGAAGAGGCGCAAGAAGAATGGGAAGAGGCGCAAGAGACACACGAACGCGAGATAAATGAAGCCCTATCCATGATACGCAGACTTAAAGCACAGTCGAAAGTGGTGAGTCATTGAATGGCACCTTACCTGGATTGACATGACAGAAGTATAGCCTTCAACCTTCAAAAAGAAACTCAAAGCAGCGGAAAATTCGGGTGAGCGACAATGGTATTTGTTCCAAGTTGCACTAAAAGGTCACCGGTCACCCCCTAGACGATGGGGTGACAGATTCCAAATGGCACTCAACAAAACGGGGGGAGACTTTTTACACAGATGGTATTTCCAGGAAAGAGCTGTTTAGCAGCAGTCCCGATCTCTATTGTATTCATTTATCTCTCTTGACTTATTCCCTCTGCTCTGCTGATGTCGTCTACTATAGCATGCTACCTGGCGACGAACTCTTCTGGAAAAGTGGCTTGTAAGTATCCTGTCTTTTGCTTCACCATCATTGCTCGAACTGTTCAACCTTGCTGATCCGCCGTTCCATTTTTTCCAGTCGTTGATAAAAGTGACTACATGCATATTACAGCTTTATTTCTGACCCGAACGCTTTCTTAGAATTGGTCTATT
>NW_001890313.1:0-797 GCF_000143565.1 Laccaria bicolor S238N-H82 | reverse complement strand
CGGCTATGTATCGAGCTGGATACTCACCACCACCAACTGCACCCCCACCGTTGGCAATTGAACGACGACCAAAATGCCACCTACGCGCCTTACATCCCTCTCCGACGATCCAGCTGTCGCACTCCACGGCGGCAAAGGCCCGAAGATGGTCTGTTCGCATGAAACAGAACCATACGGCTCAGCCAAGAGCATGATTTCAGGCTTTAGAGTGTCCGCGGGATTCCCAGCCACCTCGTATCCTCCCCTCGTCTCGCCAACGTACACCGCAAGTCGTCCGTTTTTATTGGGCAATCCCCATGTCTCCACGCATACCACTGCCACCCCAATCAACCCATTACTTGAAAGCGGAATGACGCCACCATTCCAATAAGACATCCGCTCGCCGCCGTCGGTCGCGACAAATCGTCGTCATCTCGTCGGTGATGACTGGGGACGGTATGAGAAGGCATCAAACCCAAATCTAGGGCTTAAACCATCCGCACGGCGCTCGTCAGCAAACCCAGCGTTGTGTTCCCATGAGGATCGACGATGGGGCCGTCAATGTGCAAGATGTGCTTCTTGCCTTGCACTACGCGCGGGTGCTAGTGCCTTGGATGATTAGCATCGTCGAGATCGACGTCCACAAGCAGGGTTGTCGAGACAGGGTGCTCCTAGGCTGTATATTCCTCCTGAACATTACGAGGCCATCGACGTGGCTGTTGGATGTTATGTGAGGTACGCGTCGGCTGTTCAGGACACACCACGCGGAACCATCTTGATCATGGGGAGGAGCTTGATTCGAGCGCAAAGGACGATGG
>NW_001890314.1:2676-4528 GCF_000143565.1 Laccaria bicolor S238N-H82 | reverse complement strand
TTAGCAATGGCAAATGGATAGGAAAAGTTCCACCTCAATTGTTAGACTTGTCATTTGCTGAACAACTTTTGGTTGCTAGAGTTCGTCATAACAGATGCCTAGTCAGAGTATCCTCAGGAATGCATAAAATGAGAGCCAATGCTATCTCTTTTTCTAATCCTACACCTAAGATTTATGATATATTGCCTCCTCCAATAGAGGAAATGGATGAAGTTTTAGCTTTCATTTATACTGGTCCTTGCAAACCTACAAAATCTGACTTTGAGAGAACTCCTCTTCTTGTAAGACATAAAAAGGTGGCTGCAGCTCTAGAGTGGCTTAAACTTAACCACTGTGACTATTTTGATCTGGAAATATCCTATAAAAATCTTAGAGAATATCCTGAGGATAGTCCACCAGTTGTAGTGGATTATAGAGTGTCATCTTCAAACAAAGATCCAGAGTCTACAGCTATTAATGATATAGAAGAGGAGACTGGAACTGAAACTGGCCAGTGTCCATTTGTCATTCATGGATTGACTGGTGAAGAATATTCAACAAAAAGCTTAAAAGCACTTAAAGCCATTGCCCTTCAACATTTGACTTCAAATAAAAAGATATTAGCTGTGGGCCATGCACAAGAACCAGAGTCATTATATAATAATCCTCAGTTATTTCCTCAGATGTTTCCATGGCTTTTTCCATATGGCCTTGGAGGAATTGGAAACACACTCCAAAAGGGGCGTCTGTCTGAAATCAAACACAAAAGGCATCTTCTTATGTACCATGACAAGCGCTTTCAAAAGAATTCTCACTTTGCATTAATTGCTTTTAATCATGAGCAAATCAAACAAAGTACATCTTCAGGATACCTGCTTGCTGAGACTCCAAAATTTGACAATATTTCAAAAAGACTTATGGATGTTGATGTTGAAGTTCTAAGTGACTTGATCCAAAGAATGGAAGATGGAGAGAGGGTAAAGCCTGAAACTATTGAAGAGTCCTTGTGTTTTCAGCTTATTAAAGACTTGGATCATGTTTCAGGAAGAGTTCAAGGCTCAACTACTACCAAAAAATATATGCGCAATGAAATCTGGTCTCTCATCTCATTCATTGGAGCTCCATCTTGGTTCATCACATTCTCTCCAGCTGATAACATGCACCCTATATCATTGTACTTTGCTGATACTAAGGAAAGGTTTAGTCCATTGTTAAGAGAATATGATGAAAGATACAAATTAATTGCAAATAATCCTGTAGCTGGTGCTAGATTTTTCCACTTCATAACTGAGATGTTCATCAAGCATGTTCTTGGTGTGGGTGAAAAACATAGAGGACTGTATGGAGATACAGAGGCATTTTATGCAACAGTGGAACAACAGGGAAAATTGACTTTACATTTGCATATGCTACTTTGGATCAAAGGAGCTTTAACTCCTCAGGAAATCAGAGATAGAATCATGAATCCTTTTTCAGACTTTCAAAAGAAAATAGTTGAATATTTGGAGGCTGTCCACATTGGTGAATTTATGACAGGGTCAATGGATAAGGTGAAGCACCAGGTAGATATAGAGAAAAATCAAAACAAGGATTATAAGGATCCAACTCAGACTTTACCTGAAGCACCTCCTCCATTTTGTGACTGCAATAATTGTGAAAAATGTGAAAATCTTAGCACCTGGTGGAAAGAATATGCAAAGACAGTAGATGATCTGATTCTGAGGTCTAATGTACATGATTGTGGAAGGAACAGATCAGATAGTGAAAAAGCTGCAAAGAGGGATAGACCTACATGTATGAATAAACAGGGAAAATGTAAAGCTAGATTTCCCAGACCATTATATGATCAGACAGAGGTGGATTCAAACACTGG
>NW_001890314.1:0-1347 GCF_000143565.1 Laccaria bicolor S238N-H82 | reverse complement strand
AANCTGATGATAGTGATGATGAACTTGTCAGTGAAAACAGAATAACCTACCCATTTCTTACAGACCATCCTCTCTATAAAACACATCAAGCTCAATTTAATGAGAAAAAAAGTAATGTTGTCCCCAATTTTGTTGGAGGCTCACTGCCAAGATGTGACAGAGGAGACAGAGAGTATTATTGTGCCACCATGCTTGCTTTATTCAAGCCTTGGAGAACTGGTCATGATCTGAAATCTGAGGAAGACACTTGGGATGAAACCTTCAATGACCATGAATTCACAGTGCAACAGAGGCAATATATACAGAACTTTAATATTAGATATGAGTGTAATGATGCTAGAGATGATTTTTCTGCTCAACAAAAAAAGGGAGATTCTGAAGGAATATTTCCCCAGTGGATGTCAAATGAGACAATGTTGGATCTTGATGAATTAAATGCATATGATGGTGCTCACTTTGGGGATGCAGAGTATGATGAAAATGATGAAGAGAATATTCCAAATGAATATACAGCACTTGGAAAATATGGAAGAGCAAACCAAGAGCAAATGAATGCTATGAAAATTGCAATAAAAGAAGCTGGCTGGATGGAGGAATCCCCAAATGGAATAAGTGAAGTTGACAAGAAACCAATCCAACCTGATATCTTACAGTCTAGTTCCAAATGGAAAGCTTTAGTTGATCAGAAAAGACAGAAGGAGTTGGCTCAAAGAAATAAAAATATCCCAGCTCAGAAAAATATAAAAAACCAACAGCTAGACCCCAATGAAAATGATGTAAAAATTGTTGACCAATCATATCTTACAAAAGACTTCAAAGCCAAAGAAAAATCAGCACAAAGGATGATTGATAAAGTTGAAAAAAAATATTCCCTTAACAGAGAGCAAGAAAGAGCCTTTAAAATTGTTGCAAATCATGCAGTTCAACCTCAGACTGAACAATTAAAAATGTATCTGAGTGGCATGGGTGGTGCTGGAAAATCACAAGTCTTCAAAGCCCTCATTTATTTTTTTCAACAGAGAAATGAGTCTCATAGATTTATTGTGCTTGGACCAACAGGATCATCAGCTGCTCTTCTGAATGGATCAACTTATCATTCATTTTTGGGTGTGCCAATAAGTGGAATGGGTATCAGAAATGAGGCTACAAGCATTGCTCAAGTCAGAGCTAGACTAGATGGAGTTGACTATATATTCTTAGATGAGGTATCAATGCTCTCATGCCATGACATGTATAAAATTGCTTCACAGTTAGCCAAAGCACTCAATAATTTTGATAAGCCATATGGTGGAATTAATATGATATTTGCTGGTGATTTTGCCCAACTGCCCCCTGTTGGTGGTCAAT
>NW_001890315.1:3414-4192 GCF_000143565.1 Laccaria bicolor S238N-H82 | reverse complement strand
GGTTTCCCATCGTCGGGGGTACATCCTCATCTGTGGTTGTGGCTGTCTGTTGACGTGGCCATCCTCCGTTGACATGGTTGTCGTCCATTGATGTGTAGTCGTCGTCCTTGTCGTCCACTGACTTGTTGTCGTCCATTGTTGTCCCCAGTGGGCGGTGATGGCGACGGTGACGGTGGTGGCTGGTGGTGGCTGTTGGCAAGGGTGGTGACATGGCGTGCCCAGTTGTTGTCAACGACAATGGTGGTGGGAAGACAAACATTGTGGATTGTTTGATGATGCCAAATTGAGCCTCGGCATTTGCCGAGACTCGATTTGGGCATGGGCATATCAATGTTTATTAATATTATTGATTAGTAATGTGTATTCCAGACATTGCATTCTGGTTGCATTCCTTTTTGTCCATTCCGGGGACCATTCCGGCTACTAATCAGGAATGACATCATTCCTGAGGAATATTTGTCCCCCAGAATGTCATTTTGGCTGGTGTCTCTGCCAAATTTGATTCCTCTGGATTCCACAGGAATGACCGGAATCTGGCAGGAATCAGTTGGGCTTGATAAAGACCTCCCTCCAAGGCACAAAAATCCACAACGTCGTGGACATGTAAAACTGTCTGGACGACTACTCTTCAAACCCACAGATCCATGATGCATGCCAGGCCCACAATGCCTGCAAGACATACAATGCCCATTTGTTGTACAGCTTAATGAGGATACAATTTGGAATGTGGGGATGGAGTTGGATGATCGTCAGTTTGTGATGGTGGATGGTGCAAGGA